>NC_079513.1:7024744-7072721 GCF_000801105.2 Raphanus sativus | reverse complement strand
AACTCCGATCGGACGACCAGTTTACGATTTTCTAAAGGGATAGATGCGACGGTTTACAATTATCTTCGCATGACAAGATAAATGATAAACTTCCGAAAAGATAAATGTCAACTTTCCGAAAAGATAAATGTCAACTTTCCCGATAAACACGAAAGCCGACGAAAATGGAAAAAGTCCAGCCCACGGCAGACTCAGCCCACCAAGGATAGACCGTCATATGGGAGTATATAAGCAATGCTAGGAGCAGAGGAAGGGGGATCCGAAATCAGAAGAAAGAAACCACCCCAGAGCAACTTAGAACTTAGGCGCTTATTTCCTTTTTTAGCGAGCTGCGACTCAACTAGGTTAGATCTAGGATTCGAGACTAGCGAGGATCGACAGCTCTTACAGCCGAGATCTCGACCTGTTGTCCAAACGCTCTCCGCAGATTCGGAAATAAGATTCTTTCTTTTTGCTCTATTTATTTTCCGCATTTATTCTCAAATTAGACTTGTCTTAACTCTGTCGTGCGTGGCCCAGCAGATAGCCGGGATCCTCGGGGAAAACTAGGTCAACTTAGTTTTCCTACGTTTTAACTTAACTAAAATCGACAGTGCGAATTTCGGTTCCCACACCTACTTGTAATACGGTATAAATACCTTCTACTTGTCTAATAAAGATTTATCAAGTCCTAATATCTATATGGAAATGTGGTAAGGGCGAGAAAGAGTGAATATGAAGATCCAGATCTGGTTTCTCGGCAAGAAGAACATTATGTCCGAACAAGTCAGCATGAGTATGAACTTGGTCAACAGATTATGTAGTCGGATATGGCCTAATTGGATGATGGACGAGAAAGTAGTCTAAAGCCCAAAAAGAATTTGACGACCCAAAATATGACCCACTTGTTTATTCAATTGGCCCATTCACAAGATCAAAAGATAAAGCCTTAAAAGAAGTTGTTGGACTATTAATCAAGTTTGTCCAAGCATAATAAAAAGGATGGGCAGATTGCTTATTAATCTCACGGGTTACCAAGAATTAGAGTATTATGGTTTTCTTACATAACCCTTTAGGATTAGGTTAGGTCGAGTTCTAACCTATTCATAGTTTATGTATTTCCTTTTTAGTTTAGGGTTAGGTCTTTAAGGCCGGTTTAGGGTTTTCTTTAAATACTTGTCGTGTAATGTTTTTCAAGAAACCGTTAATAAAATAATCTTTTGCAAACAGAGTCTCTCTTGAAAAACTCTCTTCTTGTTCATCTTTGAGCATCCATATTTTGATCACCATGTAGTTAACTTTACTGCTTATGTTAATACGACAAGGAACCGTCCTATACAAAATTACACTTGCAGTTTGTTGGAGTTAAACAACTCAAGGATTACCTATTGTCCTTGCGTAAAGAAACCACCCATCATTCAAGTGCTAGTAGCCTTGAATCCATCAAAACATATCGATAAACCCCTGCAACACATGAGTTCTAGTAGTCTCGTGTCTGTCCTGTCATCTTCAAGAAATCCGGACTACTAAATCGGTCAAAGGTTGCATCATGTCCTCATATGGTCGTTTTTCTGTTGTGGTATTTCCATTGAGGTTCTTGTTTAGCTTTAGGAGTTTGGTTGCTCTGTCCCTTGGTTTGCAACTATGTGACACATCAAGGCTCTGATTTGTCTTTGGCTTCATGTTGGTGAAAAGGTTGTTGTTTAGGCTTGTTCCCCTCATATGCTAGATATCTAGAAGTTAGACCTTTTATGTTCCTCAGTTTGGTTTTGTGTTTATCATGCGTTTTTGGTTGGTGTTTGCTCGGTGGTCTTTCCTAGATTTGTGTATCTGTCTCTTGTAAGCATCTAGCTGTCATTGGATTTGGAAGTCATCATTTTCCTTATTGCTATTCTTGATTTTGTTTTTTTTGGGGTTTTATTTTGGTTCTTTGTGGATTCTATCTTTCCTATTTTAGATTTAAGTTTTCGAGGATATTTAGATTTTTCACTGGTCTTGTTTCTAGACATTTTCCGCTCTTGGTACAGTCCTGCTTTCCTCTTTTCGATCCTCGTAAAACTCTTATTACTACTAATGTATGTTATATATTTAAGTGAATAGATGTAATGTTTTATGTGAACCATTGCAATTGTTTGTATGAACAGTTGCAACTATATAAATAAAACATTGCAACTATCGATGATTGCAACCTTTGGTAATAACCATATTAATTAATTGCAACCTTTGGTGATTATCCACTGTAACTCTTTACTAACCATTGCAACTCTTCATTAACATTGGCAACTTTTGGATTAACCATTTCAACTTTTGGTTGCAACTCTTCACTCTCTATATAAGGAGATGTAGGCATTGGCAAATTGAGATAGAAAAATCAGAAACCAAGAGTATAAACTAATAGTAGAAAGTAATAGTTAGTAAGAGAGAGAGATAGTAAGATTCATTGTTCAAAGATTACTAAAGATCTTTGAAGAAACACATATAAGCACTAAAACTTTATTTCTTTCTCTTGTAACTTAACCTAGAACAAGAGTGAGACTTTGATTGTCTTATCCTACAAAAGAATTTCGTGTAACCCAATGTTTAAAATAGGGTCGAAATACTTTTTAAGGAAAGTGACCTCGTGCACGATTCAATCATTATCCAAGTATATAATTCAAAACTATTTGGGTTACAACCCAAATAACCAACAATCTTAAAGAGTATTTTCTTGTGAATTATGGCTGGTGTATCGGTGCGAGAGATGTCATCAAAGTTTGGAAAGTTAGATAAGTTTGAGGGAGTAGATTTCCGGAGATGGCCAAAGAAGATGCACTTTCTCCTCACAAATCTGAATGTAGTGTATGTTCTAAGCATGCCTATGCCTACTGTACCGGAGGACGCTGAGAACGAGTCTTCGGATGAGACAAGGAAGCAACTTAAATGGGAAAACGTTGATTACATATGTCGTGGCCATATTCTCAATGGTGTGTCAGATCCTCTCTTTGATGTTTATCAGAATGTCGAATCCGCAAAAGTGTTGTGGGATGCGATACAATCAAAGTACATGGCTGAGGATGCTTCTAGTAATAATTTCCTTGTTAGTAATTTTAATAATTACAAGATGTCTGATTCTAGGCCAGTTATGGAGCAATACAATGAATTGCTTTGTATATTAGGTCAATTTACGCAACACAAAATGAAGTTGGATGAATCTATCTCAGTATCGAGTATCATCGATAAGTTACCACCTTTATGAAAAGATTTTAAACACATGTTAAAACATAAAAAGGAAGAGTTGTCTCTTATACAACTTGGCAGCCATTTGCACATTGAGGAATCTCTAAGGGCGCAAGAGGGAGAAAAACCCAAAAATAATGATGATGGTACTTCTACCATCAATATGATGGAGGAAGGTGTAAGTTATAAGAATAAGAGGAAACAATCCTTAAATAACAACACTAACAATGGATCTTACAAAAGGTTTAAAAGAAATTGTTGGAATTGTAACAAGCCGGGTCACTTAAGTCGTGATTGCCGAGAAAAGAAGGATAAGAATAAGACGGGAACCATTTAGGACAAGAATCTAAGGACCAAGGTCCATCCACTCATCAAGGATGATGAAGTGGCGTGGTGGATTGACTTAGGTGCAACAACACATGTTTGCAAGGATCGTGAATCGTTCAATACATATGAGCAAGTTCCTGATGGATCCGTATTTCATATGGAAAACGAGTCAACTGCCCCTAACCTAGGTCGTGGAAAAGTGTTGTTAGAGTTTAATTCTGGAAAAACCCTTGATCTCAAGGATGTACCTCATGTGCCCGGAATTAGGAAAAACATAGTCTCTGGTAGTGTTTTAAATAAATGTGGTTTTAAAAAAGTGTATGAATCTGATAAGTATATCTTATCGAAGTGTGGTGTATTTGTTGGATTTGAATATTTTTGTAATGGAATGTTTGTGCTTCATATTAATAAATTTGTCAATTCTGTTTATATGACAAGTTCTAGAAAAAATGATAGTTCTCAGTGGCATACTAGATTAGGTCATGTACATTATAATCGTATGATTAATATGTCTAAAAAGGGTTAATTCCAACTTTTGACATAAATTTAGAAAAATATAGTACTTGCATGTTAACAAAAATAATTAGGCAACCATTTAAAAGCACTGAAAGAAACTATGTAGTGCTAGGACTTATACATAGTGATCTATGTGATTTGCATGCTACCCCATCTTTAGAAAACAAGAAGTATTTTGTCACTTTCATAGATAATTATTCTCGTTTCTGTTATGTATGTTTATCACATGCTACATATGATGCCCTAGATAAATTTAAGATTTATAAAACTGAGGTTGAATTGGAACAAAAACTTTGATTAAGAAGTTACGCACCAGTAGAGGTGGAGAGTATTATGATTCTGTATATTTCCAGTATGTAGTATGTATACATGAAACTACAGCTCCGTATACACCACAACAAAATGGTGTATCAGAAAGGAAAAATAGAATCCTAAAAGAAATGGTTAATTCCTTGTTATCTTACTCGGGATAAAGTGATGGATTTTGAGGTGAAGCCATGTTAGCGTCTTTCTATTTATTAAATAGAGTTCCTAAGAAAATGAACAAAATTAACCCTTATGAACTTTGGTATAAGAGAAAACCAAGCTTGAATTATCTTCGAGTTTGGGGATGTAGGGCTGTTGTAAGACTACCCCAACCCAAAATTAAAACTTTGGGAGAAAGAGGTATTGATTGCATTTACATTGGATATGCAGAGCATTCCAAAGCTTATAGGTTTTATGTAATAGAACCTAATGATTCAGTTGCAGTTCACACTTTAATTGAATCAGAGATGCCATATTTGCTGAAAATCGTTTTTCATTCATACCTATTGCAAGGGATTTGGTTCCAAGTTCAAGTGGAACTAGTAAAGGAGACATAACTTTTGTGCCTTCTGGCATGTCACATGTGCTCCGTAGGAGCAAGCAAGGAAGGATTGAAAAATTATTTGGTCCTGATTTTCAAATATATTTAGTTGAAGGATCTAGAGATGAGATTGGTTTCCAACACTCATATTTTTATCATATTGATAATGATCTAAGAACTTATAGTGAAGCTATGAACTCTCAGGATGTTGCTTTTTGGAAAGAAGCAATAAATGATTAGATGAAATATTCTATCATGGGAAATAATACTTGGATCTTGTTGGATCTCCCACCTGGTTGCAAGCCTTTAGGCTGCAAATGGATCTTCAAAAGGAAGATGAAAGTTGATGGAACAATCGACAAGTTTAAAGAATGATTGGTTATTCAAGGCTTTAAACAAAAGGAAGGTATTGATTATTTCGATACATATGCTCCAGTTATTAGGATCTCTTCTATAAGATTATTAATTGCTTTGGCAGCAATTAAGAACCTTGTGATTCACCAAATGGATGTTAAGACAGCATTCTTAAATGGTATTTTGGAAGAAGAGGTGTTTATGAAGCAACATGAAGGTTTTATTATGCCTGGTAATGAGCATAAGGTGTGTAAATTAATCAAGTCATTGTATGGGCTAAAGCAAGCACCTAAGCAGTAGCATCAAAGATTTGATGAAGTTGTTTTATCAAATGGTTTCAAGTTAAAACAAGCGGATAAGTGTTTATATAGCAAATTTGATGAATGTTGATCTTTGGTACTGACCTTAGACAAGTAGAGCTTACAAAAGCATTTTTGTCATCAAATTTTGCAATAAAAGACATGGGAGAGGCGGATGTGATTCTTGGAATTAGAATCAAACGTGAAAACGAAGGACTATCTTTGACACAATCTCATTACATTAAGAAAGTTCTTAAGAAGTTCAACTGTGAGAATTGTTCTCCAATGAGCACTCCCATGATCCGAATGTGGAGCTTATGCCTAATACAGGACAAGCAGTATCACAACTCGAGTATTCACAAGTGATTGGCTTCTTAATGTATTCCATGACGAACACTAGGCCATGTATAGCTTAAGATGTAGGAAAGTTGAGTAGATACACTAGTAATCCTAGTACTCAATGCAAGCCTTAAAAAGGGTGCTCAAGTATTTGAAAGGAACCATTAATTATGGTTTGACATATGTCGAATTCCTTCGAAGCTAGAAGGATATTCAGATGCAAGTTAGATTACCAACATAGAAGATCATTCTTCTAAAAGTGGTTGGGTGTTATTGTTTGGGAGAGGTGCCATTTCATGGGCTTCTAAAAAGTAAATTTGCATTACAAGTTCGACTATGGAGTCGGAATTTGTAGCATTAGCAGCTACAAGTAAAGAGGCAGAATGGCTAAGAAATTTAGTGTGCGAGATTCCATTATGGCTGAAACCAGTATAACCAAGGTTGTATCATGTCCTCATAAGGTTTTTTTGTCTGTTGGGGTATTTCCATTGAGGTTCTTGTTTAGCTTTAGGAGTTTGGTTGCTATATCCTTTGGTTGCAACGATGTGACACATCAAGGCTCTGATTTGTCTTTGGCTTCATGTTAGTTAAAAGGTTCTTGGTTAGGCTTGTTCCCCTCATTATGGTAGATATCTAGAAGTTAGACCTTTTGATGTTCCTCAGTTTGGTTGTGTGTTTATCATGCATTTTTGGTTGGTGTTTGCTCGGTGGTCTTTCCTAGATTTGTGTATATGTCTCTTGTAACCATCTAGCTACCATTGGATTTGGAAGTCATCATTTTCCTTATTGCTATTCTTGATTTTGTTTTTTTTGCTTTTAGTTTGGTTCTTTGTGGATTCTATCTTTTCTATTTGGATATTTGGATTTTTCACCGGTCTTGTTTCTAGACATTTTCCGCTCTTGGTATAGACCTGTTTTCCGCTTTTCGATCCTCGTAAAAATCTTATTACTACTAATATATGTTATATATTTAAGTGAATCGATGTAATGTTTCATGTGAACCATTGCAATTGTTTGTATGAACAGTTGCAACTATAAAATTGCAACTATTGATGATTGCAAGCTTTGGTAATAACTATAGTAATTAATTGCAACCTTTTATGATTAACCATTGTAAATCTTTACTAACCATTGCAACTCTTCATTAACCTTTGTTACTTTTGGTTTAACCATTGTAACTTTTGGTTGCAACTCTTCATTCTCTATATAAGGAGGTGTAGACATTGGCAAATGGAGATAGACAAATCATAAACCAAGAGTAAAAACTAATAGTAGAAAGTAATAGTAGTTAACCTTGTTCGAAAACGCGGCCGGAGCGGCTGATTCCTCGCCGAAAAAGCGCTTGGCGGAGGTTCACCGCCGCGATTTCGGTATAATCGCTCCAAAACTCGGCTTCGAAAAAAAAATTCAGATTTTGGTGATTTCGTGATGAAATCGGTAGAAATATCGTGGGTAAGAGCTACTAGCAAAAAAAACTGAGTTTAATTAAAGCAAAAAGCTTAAAAATGGTGATTATGTTGAAAAATACAAGAAATGCGGCTGCAATATTAGGTCTGCGTAAAGGGGATCTCAGGGAAGAAGAAGAGAAGCAAATTACGATTTTGTCCTTTCATTAATAAAAAGCAAAAAAACTGCACAGTTGGGCCGTTAAACCCGGATTTGGACAGAAGAAGGGGTATATTGTGCATCTTAGCCACTGGACTACAAGATCTTCCGTTTATTTAACAACGTAAACAGATATCAAACACCTATATTCTGTTAAAATATTTAAAATTTAAATAACTTATAAAAATTACGTCCCGCGTACTCCCCGGTTACTTCCCGCGTTTCTAAAAACTCGCTAGGCCCTGATGTGCCGCACGCGTTACGCCTAGCGAGTTTTTGAACCTTGGTAGTTAGTAAGAGAGAGAGAGATAGTAAGATTCATTGTTCAAAGATTACTAAAAATCTTTGAAGAAACACATATTAGCACTAAAGCTTTTTTTGTTTCTCTTGTATTTTAACCTAGAAAAAGAGTAAACTTTGATTGTCTTATCCTACAAAGGGATTTCGCGTAACCCAAGGTTTGGAATATGGTCGAAATACTCTTTAAGGAAAGTGACCTCTTGCGCGATTCAATCATTATCCAAGTATATAATTCACAAATATTCGGGTTACAACCCAAATAACGAACAATATATTTTATGATGGAAAAAGAACATAAAATAAAACTATTGTATTCTAACAACATGCAAACAGTGATAATAGATGTGCACATATTAGCAAATTTAGTAGTAAGAAAAAAGAGTGCATTAATCAATAAGACACATTTTCATCTTTCTTTACATAGAGAGACACAATCTGTTAGAGGGGACATTTTTCCTGAAACCGAGGCATATTGACGAAAATGCTCTTTTTCCTTGCTAATGGGTAACTTGTATTTGGATTCTAGTTAATGTTTAGTTAGAAGATACTTTAGTTTCTACTTTCTGGTTAGTACTTATTTTGTTTACGAAAGTTACCAAAATATGTGAGAGACTTTTATTCTTTTAATATTAGTTTAAACTCTTTTATCCCAACATATTTCATACCTTATTTTTTTGTTTGCTAATATGTAAATACATATCTATACTATTATTTATAAAGTGATTTTGCTGATTTGTCATGTTCTTCCTAAATTTAGGTGATTTTGCTTATTTGTCATGTTTTATTAGGTTTTAGCAAAATCATTGATTTATTATTTATTTTTAGCTAAATCACTAATTTATTAATTTTAAAATACCCTTAATAAATCTTATAAATATTAAAAACGAATTTAGTTTTAATAATATTAAATTATATGTAATATTAAAATTTATTTAATTTTCCTTATTTTTCAAATTTTTTTAGGTTTTCGACTTTTAGCTAGGTTATTGATTTATTATTAGTTTCTAACTGATTCGCTAATTTTTTAATTTAAAAAATACCTGTAATGAATTTTATATATAATTAAAAACAAATTTTATTTTAACATATAAAATTATATGTTATGTTAAATATTAAATAATTGATTCAAAAATAATAAAATAAAATTATCAAAAATTAAAATAAGATATTCTTATATATATTGTGTTGCTATCTGAAAACAATTTTTATTATAAAGGTTAAAAAATTTTGATGCAAAAATATTATAATTAAATATTAGTCAAGAAAATACATGTATATAAAGATATTTTCTAAACTATTTCTAAGATATGATTGTTTTAAAAAATAACACAATAATAAGTATATATTTTATTAAAAAAATTTGACATATATAAATACTTTGATGTTCGATTTAATCATTTTAAAACATTGATTTATTATTTATTTTAGCTAAATCACTAATTTATTAATTTTAAAATACGCTTAATAAATCTTATAAATATTAAAACGAGTTTAGTTTTAATAATATTAAATTATATGTTATATTAAATTTATTTAATTTTCCTTATTTTCATATTTGTTTAGGTTTTCGACTTTTAGCTAGGTTATTGATTTATTATTAGTTTCTAACTGATTCGCTAATTTTTTAATTTAAAAAATACCTGTAATGAATTTTATATATAATTAAAAACAAATTTTATTTTAACATATAAAATCATATGTTATGTTAAATATTAAATAATTGATTCTAAAAATAATAAAATAAATTTATAAAAAATTAAAATAAGATAATTCTTATATATATTGTGTTGCTATCTGAAAACATTTTTTATTATAAAGGTTAAAAAATTAAGATGCAAAAATATTATAATTAAATTTTAGTCAAGAAAATACATGTATATAAAGATATTTTCTAAACTATTTCTAAGATATGAGTGTTTAAAAAATAACACAATAATAAGTATATATTTTTATAAAAAATATTTTACATATATAAATACTTTGATGTTCGATTTAATCATTTTTGAAAACATAAAGAATAACTTATTATGCTGGTTTTTAGATTAATAAGACCTACATTAATAAGTATTGATAAGAAGATTATGCCGCATGTGTGGGTAAAACACATTCCTAACTAAAATAAATCAAAATTTCATTTGTAGTTGCCGAACATTAAATTATTTTTTGATCTTGAAAATCACAAAAACATTATCACAACAATGTACTAAAACCAAAATATTAAATCTTATACAAATAATCTATAAAAGAAATAGGAAACTTAGTAAAAATATAAAGAAACATAAAACAAGAAAAAAATATTGAATAATATCAAATAATTTAAGTATAATCTAAACAAATAAAAAGGTATGTTATATAAGTTATTGTTTTTTTTTTGTCTCTCACAGTTTCTTAAATCTAATTTGTTAATAATATATATAAGCTTATTAGTCATTGTTTTTTTTGTTGATGTTTTTAAGCCGTGATTGTTTCTAATATTTTATTGCTGGTGAGATCTTTTTAATTTACAACTACAATAAGTGTTAATTTCAAATTCAAGATTCCTAATCATAAATTGGTTGTTAGTAGTGATAAATTTTGTATCTGAAATATACACTTATAAATGCAAAGATGAAAAAAGGAGTAGAATTTAATGCATAATGGTACAAATACTGAAATTAAATAATTTACTCAAATTTGTATCAAATTTAATAATTTACATTTAAACTACAAAATAACACTAAAATTAAATTAATCTGCACAAGGTGCGGTTAATCATCTAGTATAAACATATATATAAAATGCATATACTTTTTTCTTTTCATTTTGATACCATATAGATGTACTTAAATTTTTATTAAATTTTCTAAATTATGATTTACCGAAATTGTGTTTTGTGAACATGGACACATAAAATGTGGATGCAAAAAATGTGTACATGTAATTTGTGTAGAATTTCAAATTAAGTAAAACCTGAAAAGAAAACAAAAATTTAAAGTTTTTAATGTTGATTTGAGAGACATGAGAAATGTAAATCTTGGTTTTAATTATATTTTATTATAAATTTTTGTTATAGATCACAATTTTGTATTTTATATGTTTTGAGATTCATTTTAATATAAATATGAAAACAAAAATTTAAAGTTTTTAATGTTGATTTGAGAGACATGAGAAATGTAAATCTTGGTTTTAATTATATTTTATTATAAATTTTTGTTATAGATCACAATTTTGTATTTTATATGTTTTGAGATTCATTTTAATATAAATATAATTCTATTTTAACATTTATAAAAAAATTGTGGATAAAGATTTTTGGATTCTAAAAATGTGGATAAGGTAAATGTCGACAACATAGTGATATATATCTCGTGATTTTAGAGCATCTTTCTTAGGACGGATTTCTTAAGGGAATATAAGAAACAGTTTCTTATATTTCCCTAAGAAATCCGTCCTAAGAAACCCTGAATAATGATGTTCTGGATGTGTTAGAATTTTGGTCTGTATATGTGTTCATTTGCACTAACATGGATTAAAAATGTATAATTTTTTTTGACAAGAAAGGTTCAAGGCGTTAAGTAAGCACCACAAACAAAAGACATGAGAACAAAACATTTTGAAAGGTTTACCATTCCACGGAGAACAAGTTCCAAAGAAAAATAAAGTCTTCGTAAGCTATCCATCTTCGCAGCTTTCACAATCACACTGAAAGAACATACACAAATTTTCTCAAATTCCACATCTAAACAAACTTTCTGTTCCACACTGTTATAAAGGCACTACCTTTTCAATCTAGCTTTAACAAAACAAGAATCTGAATTTAGAACAATTTGCAACTGCTACAAGTAGAAACATGGATTACCTTGCAAGAACCAGCCTCAACAAGAACGTAGTAGCTTACATCTTCACTCATTGAAACTACATAGATGATACTTCTGAAAGTTTTCTCCCAATCCCAAAATTATCAGCAAAACTTCACCAAACGACCTTGAATTACAAAAAAGATCAAACTTTACCTAAAATAATAATTAAATACCAATGACCTCGATGGGATCAAAGGAGATGACTTCAGACTCTGGGACATCATCCAACTAAACACAAAAGTAACATCTCCATCACCGATGCTGATCTTAGAGTAGGAATGACACATCGACATAGGCAGCGAAGAGCTGAATCCTGCATTGTTTATCTCATCCACTGACACCGGAGAAGGTTTAATGCCAGCAAGGAATCAAAAGAGAAGAGGAAGACGGTCACGGCGTAGACCTCGAGCTTTCAATTGTGCCCGTAGATAGACGAGGACGAGTCTGTTACCGTACAACGGAGACGGTGACCACGAGCTGAGAGCATGAAAGAGATGAGCATGGCTTGATGATTCACGACGGCTATGGAGATTTCAGGAAGGAGGTCGTGACCGGATTGGAAGCTACGATGGCGAGATTGCAGAGGTGGATAAGAGTTTGAATCACGGCAGAGACTAGGGCCCGAGTTTGATTTTGGGAGATGCAACTACTCCATCAACTCTAAGAGAACCCAAGCAAATGTAGACCACCGAGTGCACCATATTTTTTCATGTTCTTCACCTCATATTTCATGTGTTTTGATGGCAAAAAGAAGATGACAGTCAATCGTCGTAATTAGGGTTTATGTAATTGGGGAAAATTGATTTTGAATTTTAAAACTTAAGATATGAAAGAGTATTAAGCATCTGACTATGTGAGTAATAACTGATTTATTATTTTCTACTTGTCTTTTTAATTTTCTAGTTACGTTTGTTATATCGTTTAGTCAGGAATAAGATAATGGGAAAAATGGTGTAGATGAACGTATAAAAAAACAAATCATACACAAAAAGTGTGTCATGTAAAAAGTGTCTCAACATGTAAATAAAAGGTAACAACTTAAATTTTTCAAGAAAAAAACATACTAACACATTTGTATATATATAGTATCTGTTAGACCATCTTTATCAGTGGGACAAAATTTGAGTCCCTCATATTATAAAATGAGTATTAGTACTATTTAGGACTAATGGAAGGACAATTAGAAAAGTTTGGTTTATTGGTGGGACTTTCATAAAGTTCTTAAGGTTAATTTAAAATATTTTGATGTTTTTTTTATTGTAAAAATGTAATGAGAAATATAAAGATAAGTTTATAATTAAACAAGCCACATTAGAATTAAAAACATAAAAAGTACAAACTTAAAATTAAAAAATTACAACATTGAAAATAAAAAATTACAAACATAAAAAAAAAAATTACAAACATCATAAATAAAAACAAGCACACAATTTATTCAATTCATAAAAACTTAATAATAAGTTATTATTCTTGAAGATGTCCGAATTTATCCCATATATTTTCAATCAAATCATATTTTAATTGTCGATGAATTTGTCTATCCAGAATGCTCCGCCGACGATCCATTGTATTGCCGCTGCCGAGATTTGGAGCTCTTTTGACGGTAAATGTATCTTCATCTTCTCTTTCTTGAAATTCATTTTCGTCATAGTTAGTGTATGTCGATCGTTCATCTTCGACAATCATATTATGGAGTATGATACATGCTCGCATAATATTCCCCATTTTTTCTTTATCCCATAACTTAAATGGATTTTTGACAACGGCAAATCTAGATTGGAGGACTCCGAAGGCACGCTCGACATCTTTCCGCACAGCTTCTTGTTTTTTAGCAAATAATGAATTTTTCTCACCTTGTGGTAGTTTGATAGATTGAATAAAAGTCGCCCACTTCGGATAAATTCCATCCGTGAGATAATAAGCCATATTGTACTCGTTTCCGTTGACATAATAATTTACTTCTGGCGCTATTCCGTAAATAATGTCATCAAAAACAGGTGATCAATCAAGAATATTAAGATCGTTCATAGTACCTGGGGCTCCAAAAAATGTGTGCCATATCCAGAGGTCCTGTGAAGCTACGGCCTCCAAAACAATAGTTGGTTCTCCGGTTCCTCGTGCAAACATTCCTCTCCAAGGGGTCGGGCAATTCTTCCACTGCCAATGCATACAGTCGATGCTTCCAATCATTCCTGGGAACCCACGTTCTTCTCCCATATAGAGTAGTCTTTCTAGATCCTCCGGTGTGGGACGTCGTAGGTACTGATCGCCAAACAAGGTGATAATTGCCTCCGTAAAATGATGCAAACATTGCCGAGCTGTCGTTTCAGCAAGTCGGACATATTCGTCAACTGTATCAGCGCTACAACCATATGCCAATTGTCGAATTGCTGCCGTACATTTTTGTAGTGGTGATAGACTAGCCCGTCCGGTTGCATCTTCTTTTGGTTTAAAATACGGTGCTTCGGTGGAGAGACGATAGACAATACGCATGAACAATGATTTGTTCATTCGAACTGGTCGCCGGAATAACTTGGAAGTGTATGTCGGATTCTCGCTAAAATAATCATTCCATAGCTTCTCGTGGCCGTCTTCCCGGTTTCTCTCGATAAAAACACGTTTTTTTCTCTCTTTTGGTTCTGGAAAAATGTCAGGATTCTCAAAAAATTCATCAAAAGCAGAATCCATAGCATCATCTTTATGATCTTTGTGGTAATGAAAATGAGAAGAAGATGCCATTGCAAATTGATTAAAAAAAAATATGGCAAATGAAAGGGAGGAGAAGATGTCTTGAAGGTGTGAAGAAGGAGGAGAATAGGTGTACTTATTTATAGTGAAAGGGAGGAGAAGAGGTGTTTATGACTTAGCCTCATGTGACTCTGCCTTAGCCTCATGTGACTCTTCGAAAATCATCTTGTGACTTAGTAAACACACAACCATCTTGTGACTTAGCCTCATGTGACTCTGCCTCATGTGACAAACATCTTGTCTTTATTCTACTTCACCAACATCTTGTGACTTAGTTAACAAACAAACCCAAGTCACGAGACTTAGGAACTTCTTGTCACTCATGTTTGTATCATGTGACTTAAGAAAGAAAACAAATGAAACTTCTTGTGACTCATGTTTGTGATTCATTTTACTTGTGAAACTAAAGAAAGTAAAGAAACTAAAGAAAGTAATGAAACTAAAGAAACATAAACAAAGACATTTGATTCATACCGATTACAAACATAAACAAAGACACCTTTGATTCATACCGATTACAAACATAAACAAAGACACAACTAAAGAAACAACATGAGACATAAACTAAACAAGTCTTACAAGTTAACAACCCATTACTCTTTCACTTAAAGACGATCACCAGACCTATTACAACCAAAAGTAGGAGCATTACACCAACAAACACTTCAAACCCATCGATCAAACATGATTTCTTCTTTGCCAACTCAGAAACTAGCTTCTCTAGCTGAACAACCTTCTCCTCAGTCTCATAGGTGTTGATAGAGTTCAGATTATCTACCTTTTCCTCCAAGATAAGTATGCGTTTGTCTGTCGCACTCATCTCCTCCATCACCGCGACGTCCCACCATTTAAAGATGTGGCAGTCACCATCGTCCACATTCTTGCAAGTGTAGTATCTCCTCCCTGGTTCGTTTCTTGTGTATGACGTTGCTATAAGGGGTTCGCCATCACAGTAACAAGTCTGAGGGAATCCAAACTCCACCTCAGGCTGTGGAGGATAACGAGGCGTCTCGCCATATTGGAGGATGAACTCTTCTTGCTCACGACGACTAAGCTCTGCTTGGTCACGACGAATAAGCTCTTCGTAGATCAACTCTTCTTGGTCACGAGGACTAAGCTCTTCTTTGTCACTATTGTAACCGTAGTCATCCGAGAGTGAAGGCTGGCTGTAACTGTGTAGGCCCATTGAGATTAAACCTGCAAAACAATTAAAAACAAGAAGCTTATTACCGGTATACGATGAGAAGTCTATATTAACTATATAGACACAAGAAGCTTATTAGCAAACAGACAATATTTTTATAAATAAGCAGGAACACAAGTACAAATCCGGGAACAGAAGCATAAACTAGAAACAGAAATACATTCATTTAACTAGGAAGCATAAACTAGGAAACAGATAACACAGAGATACATTCATTTAACAGAGAGTGTCTAGTATGGCCAGTAGCTTATCCTTCACCACTTCTTCAGATGGAGTTAGTGGTTCCTTTTTGGCTAACAGAGTGTCTAGTATGGCCAGCTTAGACAGTCTCTCCTTCCTCTCCAAATCCTCCTTCTTCATCTCCCAAATGCTCGCATAGTCAGCCACAGACTTGCCTTTTCCTCCAAACCTTCTAGCCTTAGCAGCCTTGATACCTTCAGGGCGGACCACATGATCAGCAGCAGCAGCAGTGGTGTTTGTACTTTCGGAAGGAGTCTCAGAAGCTTTACGCTTAGAACTACCACTAGGTTTAGGAGTGTTGAGGCTACACCACTTCTGCTCATACCTCAACATACACCACGCATGCTCTAGAGTAAATTTCTTGTTGTTGTTAGTGTAGTAGATGTCGTGCGCCAGCTTGAGAACATCAAGGTCACTCTGACCAGAGGTGATCTGTCTCTCTGCTGCGGCATGTGCAGCACAGAACTTGTTAGTGAAATCATTAATCTTGTGCCATCTCTGCTTGATATTTAACTCACCTCTTCCTGCACCCTGAGCTCTACCATGCGGACTTGAAGCATAGTAATCACCAACTCGAGCCCAGAAGGTCCCTGACTTTTGTGAGTTTCCAACTATCGGATCCTTTGAAGTGTTTAGCCAGGCGCTGATTATCACCTCATCATCAGCTGGCGTCCACTTCTTTCTCTCCCTAGAGGCCAATGGTGTCGCGGTTTGTTGGGAACTGTATGGCGGGATCTCAGATGCTCCAAAGTTCACACTATCACTATCTTGATAACTTTCATAACGAAAGTTCTGGCTGTTAAGGAGGCCGATTAAACTAGGAGACTCACTAGACTGACTATATGGATTCAATGGATTCCTTGAATCCATAGCGATTAGAAGACAAAGAAGAGGGGAAGAGAGGAAATGATGTTGTGTTTTAATTAAACAAGAGTGAAAGAAGATGAATTAGGTGTGTAAAACAATGAAAGGTTGTTGTGTTTTAATAGGTGAAAATGTTCAAAGTAATTAAAGTAACCATAAACTACCAGGGTCTAATCAAACTTATTACACTCATAACTTCTATGCGAACTAGAACCAAACTACAAACAAGAGACTTCTATTCGAACTTAAAAGGAACTACAAACAAGAGACTTCTATGCGAACTAGGACCAAACTACAAACAACAAACTTCTCATCGAACTTCTATACTAAACACAGTACAGCTTCTTAAATGTCCACACCTACTTAAAAGTTATTGCAAAATGCTTACACATAAACAACTCAAATCAAGTCTATTAACCACACTTTGAGTTACACTTCATCTTAAATGTCCACACCTACTTCTCAGTTCACTTATCAGTTTAGTAATAACAAATCAAGTCAATTACGAACCCATTGTTTACTCAAATGAACATATAAATGGCTTTATAACTCTAATGGCATTACGAATCCATTGTTTACTCAAATCAAGTGCATTCATATGAACACATACAATCAGTATACAATGAATGACTCTACTAAATCGCTTTATAACTCTAATGACTCTACTAAATCGCTTTATAACTCTAATGACAATTTAATCAGTATACAATGAAGACAGAAACAACATAAGTTCAGATCATCATCATCGAAAAAGCATCAATACGCATGACGATCATCATCATCATCAACGAAACAGCATCAAAGAAACCATCAACGAAACAGCATCAAAGAAACAGCATCAAAGAAACCATCTACGATCATCATCATCAAAAAATAAACTAAATTTAAACTCATTAGTTAATCAAACCGAACATATCAAAACTAATTAGATTTCGTTTCAAACCGAACATATCAAACCGAACATATCTACAAACTCATGCGGAGGAACTAGATCGAGAAACAGAAACTAATCTACAGGAGAGAGGAGTACCTTTTTGATTGAAATCTGGTGACGGGTTCGGGAGAGGGAATCTAGAGAGAAATCGTCGGAGAAACTGTTGCGAATCGGGGGAGCTACCGGAGTGGAATCGGCGGAGAATGACGTTGGGGATGCGGGAGAGAGTGTGGAGGAGGTACCGGAGTGGAATCGGCGGAGTCAGAGGACCGAATCTGCTCACCGGTAGGAGATGAAATCGTCGGTCTTCTTTATCGCATGCGTCGCCTTCGATCGTCAAGAGAGAGACAAACTAAAAGTTTCTAGATCGAAAATGAAACAGAAAGTCGTGTTTCCCCTCCTTGGCTTCTCCGTTTCGTTTCCAGCTGACACGTGCCACAAGGGACACGGGAAGGACGTATATAATTTAGTTAACGTCCCATTCATTTTTCCTTATTTCTCATTTAAATTAAATCAAAAAAATGCTAAGAATCAAAGGGGGGGACGCCGATAAAGATGGTCTTAGCAAAAGTTCGTACAGGTACGGTGCCGTATATTCTCGGGTTGCCTGCATATTTCCCCCCACAGATATACATACCCTAATTATTCCCCCCTAAAATATTTACCTCTTCATAACCCCACCTAAACTAATAAATTCTCTTCATATCTCCCCCTAATCTTTTTTAATCCCCCTCTCTAGTTGAATTCCCAAATCGTCATTAAAGGAATCAAAAACGCGTTCTGTAATCAGCGATTACCCAATTAAAAAACAGAACCCACCCGACATTAAAATAACTCAACCCTGATTTTTAAATTGAATTGGGGCTTTTTAGTGTTTCTTCTGTGTTCTTGACTTAGGACGTTACAGACAACGAAAAAAACAGAGAGAGAGAGGACGAACAGAGGAGAGAGAGAGAGAGAGGACGAACAGAGAAGAGAGAGAGACGCAGAACAGAGGAGAGAGAGACGAAAAACAGAAAGAGATACTGGCAGAGAGTGTGACGAAGAACATGTTTTGCCTTTGAGGAGAGCAACCTTTTCCCTCACTTTTATGGTTTCCAAGTTGAATCTCTTCTGTTTTTCTCTAAGTAAAAACTACAAGACTGGAACAGCAGAGCTTCTCTTTAACGACAAGACCACAGGTGTCATAAGCATTTAACATCATGTTCGATAGTGGAAGCTCCTACACTTACTTCAATGCCGAAGCTTAGCAAGCGATTCTCGATCTTGTAAGAAGATTCATTTTTTTTGTGTTTAACCACGTATTTATGACTGATTTAGTGTGAATATATCTCTTGTAGATGAGAAAAGACTTGAAGGGGAAGCCTTTGAAAGACACAAAAGAAGATAAGGGCTTACCAGTGTATTGGAAAAACAAGAAGAAGAAGTGATGAGAATAAAGATGCTTGAAACCTATGATATGCGAAGTTGGAATATAAATGCTGATGTTTCTTGTGGGCTGTGTAGTGAACCACTAGAGACAAGGAAGCATTTATTTTTTGAGTGTTCTTACTCAATGGAGATTTGGGAAGCGCTTGCAAAAAGATTGATGGGGAGTCTTTATTCTGTAACCTGGGATACCCTCATTGCTTTGTTGTCGAATGACTCCACTTGGGATAAAATCAGTCTCTACATTATAAGGCATATATTCCAGTCTGTAATTCATGCGATATGGATGGAAAGGAATAGGCGACGGCATGGTGAGAAACCAAATCATGCAGGTCTCATTACTCACAGGATTGATAAAGAGATAAGAAACAAATTCACAGTAATCAGAAGGAAGGGGGATAAGCAATATGAAGGAGGTATGGCTAAGTGGTTTAGCATAAGATAGGAGAAGTTTGATGGGAAGACATTGAAGAGGAAGTTTTTTCGATTTTACCGTTTTGAATTGTTTGATCTTTCAAATTTTGTATAGAATAATATCATAGGCATGGATACTAGTTTGTAAAGGTCTTTTCTTTTTGAATTCAATTTAACATTCAATTCAAAAAAAAAAAAAAAAAATTAAAAAGATCAGCTTATGTGTTTAGACTCATGTAAGATTATGATAGAAGCGATGAGCTTTAGGTAGTTTGGTATCTTATGTGTTTAAACTTATGTAAGTGATGAGCTTTATGTTTTTTTTCTGATATTTTGAGTGTTGGACTCTTGAACATGAGTAGTATTATGCTTATATGAGTCTGAACACAGAAACAAGCCATACATAACCATCTTGCTACTCATGACCGAAACAGAAACAAGTCTTACATAAACAAAAAACAAGTCTTACATAAACAGAAACAGAAAACTCAGACTCTATTGAAACACAACACTCGACTAAAACAGAAAACGTCACGGAGAGACTAGCTTTGACTTTGTGTAGGCTGAGTAAGTCTCACTTCATCATGCTTTCCATGAGAAGAATTTTCCTGAAATTACAACCATGCATTAGCATTATCAAGATTGAATTTCACTTCATCCTTCAACATTCTTCATACTCTCAAACATCTATGCAACCTTCTCGGATCATCTCTTCGCGTCTCAGTTTCGTCTGTGGTACCATCCCTAACTGGCTCTCTCTCTCTCTCGTTTCTCTCTCTCTCTCCCTTTCTCTGTCATCCTCCTCTGTTCTGCGTCTCTCTCTCTTCTGCGTCTCTCTCTCTCTCTTCTCTGTTCGTCCTCTCTCTCTCTCTCTTCTCTGTTCGTCCTCTCTCTCTCTCTGTTTTTTCGTTGTCTGTAACATCCTAAGTCAAGAACATAGAAGAAACACTAAAAAGCCCCAATTCAATTTAAAAATCAGGGTTGAGTTATTTTAATGTCGGGTGGGTTCTGTTTTTTAATTGGGTAATCGCTGATTACAGAACGCGTTTTTGATTCCTTTAATGACGATTTGGAATTCAATTAGAGAGGGGGATTAAAAAGATTAGGGGGAGATATGAAGAGAATTTATTAGTTTAGGTGGGGTTATGAAGAGGTAAATATTTTAGGGGGGAATAAGTAGGGTATGTATATCTGTAGGGGGGAATATGCAGGCAACCCTATATTCTCTGCAATACAAAAACTTGAAGTGTTGGATATTTGAATTTTGAAAATCCTAATGATTTGCTGGATTTGAAGGTCGCGATCAGAACAGCAGACTTTCCGAGGTGATTTACTCTTGTCTCGTGACCCAAAAGTTATTACCAATCATCATCAACCATTTTCTCACATTTCGAAGAACCCTCGATAGAGATTGGTTGGTTGGTTCGTATATTTCGAGAGCTATTTCTTGTCCAGTTCGAACATCCTTTCCATTATTGGATTCTCCGTAATACTTAATTGGTTACATATAATTCTGTTAGTTAGATTATTGTTGATTTATTCATTGATTTCGAGGATATAATAAAGAAAGATTTAAGCCTAGAGTCACTTTTGTAGTTTATAGAGAGATTTACGCTGCAAGTCACATTTTGAGTTTTGGTTTCATAGTAGGTCACTTCTTGCTACACAGGCACTTTTTGTGTGAAAGTACATGATTGTCCATCAAAAAGTGAAACTATAAGCTCTTTTTTCGTCACCCTTCTGTTTGTCCATTTAGTTAGATTTTTTAATATTAAAATATTGGATATAGTGGACCCGAAAAAGAAATTAAACCCAGTTTAATTGAAAAGAAACGTCCAAATTTTTTTTGTTACAATTACCAAGATAAGAAAGTTAAAAAAGAGATCTCTCGTGAATCGCCGGCGGAGCATGAAGACGAGATGAAAACGGGCCTGGAAGGAGGATGCTTAAAGTGAGTTCATGTTTATAGATTAGTTTTGGATAGTTGTATTCAAGCAAATAAGATTTCGGATATTAACCGGCGGTTGTTTTTGTAGTGGGAGACACCGGTGGTAGAGTAGCCGGATCAACGTTTGCTGGCGAGGTTGTTTGAAGCAGGCTTGTACCCAAGCAAGTGCTTGAATTGCTCCAATGTAGACAATCTCTTATTTGTGATAGCATTCTTTATGGTACGCCTGAGATGGTTAGAATCCTTGGATCTTGCTTTAGAAAACTGTTCAGTTCGCCGGCTAGGAGATGTACACAAAAGAGGTACGAACTGTGGACAGTGTTTGGTGTGCTACCGAAGAGGTATTGAACTGCAGCTAGCTTATGTACACATGTACAACTACAAGGTCGTGTACACCTAAATATATTTGGATGTTTAATTATAAGGGTGTGTACAACTACAAAGACTGTGTAGACCTAAACCTTTTTCTGTGCACAACATTTCATTAAAACTTAAAGGTGGTTACACTCCATAAAGGAGAAATTGTTCCAGAACTGGACAACATGAAAATTAAGATACAACCACATTGACACTACAACATATAAGATAAAAAGATTTGATAGGAGCAGAGGAATTACGAAGCAGTGTTCCAATTCCTTAGGGAGACAAGGTGGTGAGAATCTCAGAACACATTCAGAGATATAAATAGTGTTCTGTTTTGATAACGTCAACATGTACACATAATTTTGATTGTCCACATGTACATATAATTTTGATTCTCCACATGAACACTAATTCACAAAAGCTTTTGCATAAACACATTCTAGATGATAGAATTTGTTTCTTTTACCAATGCGACCAGTTTTCATACCATAATTATGTGTACATGTTGGGGTTATCAAAACAGAACACTACTCTTATAAAAAATTCCAATCGTTTGTGAAACTTGCTACACATAATTTTGACAGTCCACATGTACATTAATTCACAAAAGCTTAGGTGTACACTGGATAATTTTTATATACATTTGCATAAACACATTGTATATGAAGAATTTGCTTCTTGACCAATGCGACCAGTTTTCATGCCATAACGAGCAAGCACTTTGAGTGCAGACTGAGCATAAGGACCATGTGGACACGCGTGAAACAGAGAAAAAAAATTAGTCTTGTGGATCCCTCTATGTCTTGGTGCAGAACTATGTGCTCATCAACGCAATGTCTTCTGCGCTAAGACCCACACCCAATCTTCTGAGCTTAAATGGAAGAATGCACAGTAGAATGCAATGTCCTTGAAACATATCAAAAGCAATAAAAGGGTTATCAAAATCTCGTTCATTTAATTTACTCTTTACTTCTGTTTCTGAATAACATACTACTGAACTCAAGAAGATGATGTTACCTGAAAAAATTGATCATCTATATTTTCGAGTTCTGGTCAATGTCAAGTTGCATATGATGTGCCCATCTCTCTGCTATATCAAATCAAGAGATTCTGACTCCAGAAAACCAGCCAACTCACTCTCCTTTGAAGGATCTGCAACGAAGATGCCATGAGATTAAGCAAGAACCTGTCAAAGAAAAACCCCTGTGATATAGAGTATAGACATTACAATCATGTTGGCCGATTTGCCCAAAATCTAAACCCAAAGAGAGAAACTTTAGAAGGTTTAAACATGAATTCCATGCTAGTAGGAAAAAATACAGAGAAACAAAAACCTAAACTTACCATGAGTTCTTTGTAAAATCTCGTGAGATGACCAAAAACCCAAGAGATATCTCTTTCTGTAAAACAGATAAATCAAAATTTCTGAACTTTTCTCTCTTCTCTGTTTTGATGCAAAATAGATGATTGTTTCTATTGTCGGAGGAGCTTCGGTTTTGACACAAGCAAAGTCGCTACAGCTAAGATTAAACTGATAACACGATGTCGGATAGATTGGTGGTGAGCAACAGTGATGATTTTGGCAAATTTTACCAAAAAAATTGGATTCAAATCATGAAGTCAGATCTGAATCTGAGAGTGGGAAAAAGAGAGAGAAATAAAGAAAGATATGAACCATCATTGATAATTGGGAAAATAAGATACTAGAGAAGAGATATGAGGAGAGGGGAGAGGGGAAAGGGGAGAGGGGAGAGAGGAGAACGATATATGAGAGAGGAGAAACTAGGTTTTGATATATATACATAATATTTATTAAAGATTGTTACAAAGAAACTAATTAGTTAGAGAATAATGGAAGAAAGTATGAAATAGTTAGAGAAAGTGTGTCAAGA
Source organism: Raphanus sativus (assembly GCF_000801105.2). Lineage (NCBI taxonomy): Eukaryota > Viridiplantae > Streptophyta > Magnoliopsida > Brassicales > Brassicaceae > Raphanus > Raphanus sativus. The sequence continues at coordinate 7,049,065 of NC_079513.1, read as the reverse complement.
GAAGAAAGTGACTTATAGTGACATATTAAGTCAAAAAGTGACTCAAGATGTAATTGCTTTTTACAATGCAGGTCACTTTTGAATTTAATTATTTCATCATAAGTCACATATTGCTATACATACACTTTTTCCAACTAAATCTAATATTTTATTAATAAATTACTAAAGACAGCTAACTAAAGAACCTTTCTAACTAAATGATTTTTTTAATATATATTTTCCCTCTTTCATCATCTCTCTCTTTCTCCTTTCTTTCAAAACCACCGTTTAAAATCCAGAAAAATTCTTTTCTTTTGTTAAAATCCTGAAAACTATTTGCAATACAAAAAACTATGCTCTTCTTCAATTTGCTTCTTGGTCCTCTGCCACTGGTAATTTCAAGCAAGTTCAATTACCAAGCTGTGGTGGTTTATCTGAATCTAAGTGTATACCTTCATACAAAACCAGACAGAGAAATCTGATGTAGTTTCGCCGCCGGCTCGATCTCTAGCTCCGTTTCCAAACTCTTCCTTCGCGGCGAATATGATATCAGTCACCACTGCATCGTCACTGTATGCGGTGTCGCATCTCATCTTCCTCCGCGTGACTTCTCCAACCGTCGGTGTCAAACTTTGAAGGGATCCATTCCTGAACAAAGTTTCTTATATTTGTACAACTAAAGATTGTTTTGATATATATACATATATATACATATATTTATTAAAGATTGTTACAAAGAAACTAATTAGTTAGAGAATAATGGAAGAAAGTATGAAATAGTTAGAGAAAGTGTGTCAAGAGAAGAAAGTGACTTATAGTGACATATTAAGTCAAAAAGTGACTCAAGATGTAATTTTTTCTAGTTTATAATTACACTATAGATCACTTACAACTACTCAGACACTTTATTTCTAACTAATCTATTTTCACTCAGAAACTAACTAAATAAAGGTAACACGTGATATCAATTACCTCCACTAAAATTAGGTAGGTCCCATCTAACTTTACCTTCATCTTCTTCCTCCCAGTATCACTTTTTCTCTGTAATAGCATATCTGTTTCTTTAAAATTTCTGTTTCTTCACTATTTTATTTATCTTTTAAGATTTTTTTTTTTTTTAAGATATGTAAATCTGTTTGATCAATAAAAAAAAGATATGCAAATCTGCATCTCTAATAGTGGTCTAATTCTTTCTTGCTCGTCGTGAATCATCATCACTGTGAATTATGTTCCTCTCTGACTCGCCCTTCAACCTTCATGAAAAGCTCGAGAGTAACAATGGTTAATTCTGGCGTTTTTGCACATCTAGCCCTTAGCTTTTGTATCATTCAATTTTTATCCCAATACTTCTTATATATGCAGATTGACCCCAATAACTATATCACTTACTTTTCGCATGAACCTCAGATGAATCAATCGTGTTTATTCTAGACAATTTTAGTTGATGAAACATATTCGGTGTACAAGTGAACTGGTGTACATAAGAATTTCTGTGAAATATTGTACATATGAACAATGAAACATATGTGTACGCGTTTGAGCTTTTTAAATTAAGAAGTAGAGGTAAAACAATTTTTTGTTGGAAAATGCGATTTTAGTGTTTTGACGGAAAACATGCGTTTAGGTATTTCACGGGCAAACATGGTTTCATGATACATTACTTTATTAATATACGATGTACACATGTAAAACTGTAGACATGTACCTTTGTAAGCTTTGTACACTTGTAAACTAGTACATGTGTACATATGTACACAGACTCACATGTATACTCCATTGGTAATCTTATTTATAATGTCTATCTAACTATTATTTTAAGAGTGTTACATTTTCTAATGGTAAATTAGCGATTTCTTCGAACCAATTTTCCCTTTCACAAAACAACTCAAATTCTTGGAGAATTATATTAAATATCATGTCATATTATTCACAAATCAAAATTTTGTGTCTGCATTTGAAATTACAAACATTTTGTAGAAATGGTGCACATGGGCATTTGGAAACATGACATTATCTTATGATTTTAGTGATTTATAATAAGTTGAATCGGTATACATGAGATGTTTTGTGAAATATTGTATATGTGGACATTGAAAATATATGTACACTTCGATTAATATTTTCTCTGGTCCATATATTGCAAATTACAAATATATCTAACAAATTTATCAGATATACATGTGAATCTTGCACAAACCAACTCGTGTACGTATAAATTATTGTACATGTGGATAATAAAAACTGGATGTACATTGATTCATGTACATATAAATATACATGAATCATCATACATATGGCTAATATTTAAACGATATTAATTTTTCATGGTTTTAGCTTTTCATTTTAGATTGGATTGCATTTTCCTACTAATCTTCCTAATTGAAATGCAAATGTGCAAATCTGCAACTTTTAGGGTCAATTTGTAAATAGTCAAAAGCTAAAGGACCAGTTGTACAAATATAAGAAACTTTGTTCAGGAATGGATCCCTTCAAAGTTTGACACCGACGGTTGGAGAAGTCACGCGGAGGAAGATGAGATGCGACACCGCATACAGTGACGATGCAGTGGTGACTGATATCATATTCGCCGCGAAGGAAGAGTTTGGAAACGGAGCTAGAGATCGAGCCGGCGGCGAAACTACATCAGATTTCTCTGTCTGGTTTTGTATGAAGGTATACACTTAGATTCAGATAAACCACCACAGCTTGGTAATTGAACTTGCTTGAAATTACCAGTGGCAGAGGACCAAGAAGCAAATTGAAGAAGAGCATAGTTTTTTGTATTGCAAATAGTTTTCAGGATTTTAACAAAAGAAAAGAATTTTTTCTGGATTTCAAACGGTGGTTTTGAAAGAAAGGAGAAAGAGAGAGATGATGAAAGAGGGAAAATATATATTAAAAAAATCATTTAGTTAGAAAGGTTCTTTAGTTAGCTGTCTTTAGTAATTTATTAATAAAATATTAGATTTAGTTGGAAAAAAGTGTATGTATAGCAATATGTGACTTATGATGAAATAATAAATTCAAAAGTGACCTGCATTGTAAAAAGCTCTATAATAAATAATAATAAAAATAAAATAATAATAATTATTATTATATTGATCAACATTTAATTGATTCAGACAATTTGCTTTCCCATTACGAAGAACCCTAGCTAGTAGTAGATTCTAAGGCTGGAGAAAACATGGGAAGTAAATATACAAACATAAACTCGTCAGACTTTGTTGAAACTGATGATATGCCTAGTTTTCTTTTTGGCTCATAAATAGTTTAGGCTTTGTTGCTTCTTGTTTTACTGCAGCTTCATGTTTCTCATCCTGCCAAAAGTAAATGAGGGAATTAAAATAAACTTGTTACATTGATTTTGCTTGTACATCGTGTTTTTTTTGGGGCAAAATTACATTTGTTTGTTTAAATAGAAAGCTTCGTTTTCTTTTCCTTAAATATAGTACTTATTTGTTTCATGATGAATAGGTTTCGTTTTTTTTCCCGAACCTTCTTGGGCAAGATGTGGGATCGGAATAAGTAAATATTACATACCAAACTGAGAAGGCCGGAATGATTATTAATTTATAGGCATAAAAATATTTTGGGTGCTTTTAGTTGTCTGGTTTTTTTTACAAAGCCTAAGGAGGCACTGAGAAGGAAACACTTGGAAGATTTAGAGACTCACATTGCTTAGCATAAGAAGTAAGAGAATCTTTGTAAAGTAAACGATGATTTCTTCTGAAACAGACATGCCCTTTTATGTTTGATTTGGTGTATATTATCATGACGCATGCATATGTAAGCTTGTTTGTAGACGTATTTTAAAATGGAAATAAGCGGGCTATTAGGGATATAAACAATGTTGATTTATTGTAATTATCACAAAATGTTTTGAATTAGATTGCAAAAGAATAACAATACCTTTTTTCCTCATCACGCAGCCTGCCTTTGGTTCTGCCTCCAGTAGTCGTGTAGTTAGGGAATGGTACATGCCCATTCTCGATGATTTCGATGTCACGTACCAGAAGATCATATTGTCTCTTAGCTTCATCAGGTGTTGTTCCACCAACAGCTCTAGCAACATTATACCAACGGTCACGAGTGTCTTGGTCATAGGTTGCTAGAGCACGCTCAAAGGCTTTGTTCTGCTTAACAGTCCATGAGCCAGATCCATAAGAAGACATTGAGTTTGATGCCATTGTGAAAAAGGTTGGTGTATTTTCTCTAGTAATAACTTATATGAAAGAAAGGATATGTTGCACAGATGTAGTCCTTGCTCTTTATAAAGGAGGATTTGAGGTCATGAGGTATATTGCCAGTTGGCAAAGATATCTTTGCTTTGCCAAAATAGAGAGAATGACGTTATGTCTTTGTCTCCATAGGAAAAGAATACTGAGAAAATATTGTGGAGATCAGTATCAAATATCCAAACTAATCACCTAAAAGATTGCTTTTATAAGTACCTTTTTCGATCCACATTTGGCATATGATGCTCGGTAGAGACATATTTTCTGTAAATGTTGTAACTAATATGTTTATTTTTCTTACCCAATTAATGTTGTGATGTCATTCTCTAGATTAAGCTTGTATTCAAAACAAATAGTGTATGTGATAAGACCAGTATGGAAATGTCTCTTTACACTTTTGATCCCTAGTCAACTACTTGGAACAGTCTGGTCTCTAGTCAATAGTTACAGCACGAGGCTAACTGTGTCCGTAAGACAAGGAAAATTACAAGTATTGGATTAGAGTTAGGGAGAAGTCTATGTTAACATATGATTTTCATTATCAACATTTCTTCGTATAAAAAATCTCAACGACTTGGAAGATTGTGAGGATAAATTTGTATCCACAAAACAAAAAGTGTAGCTTTTCATGTGTTCTCCATAAGCCATATATTCTTCTTGAAGGAAAGTGGGTGCAGAGAACTTTACCTCGGAATTCTTAATCCTGAAGACCATAGCAAGTTATCTAGCTGCATACATTTGTCCGTACAGCCATAGTCATTTTTGTGTTTCTTTTATTGTTGTTGTTGATCTTGTGAAAAACAAGGTCAACATTGTTTACCTACCTTTTCTCTTGGATTGTTTGGTCCATCTCCATGGAGTTATGTAACTGTGCTTTTAAATTATTATAATTAATGTGGATTCTTGGTCGTTAATGTGAGCTAAAGGTATGCATAAAGTGAATGTCAGGTATGGCATAATGCTAATGCAGTTATACCAACTTCTCCACGAATTCAAAATTAACAAGAAACACAAGCCTTAAGCTTGCGTGAAATATGTCTGGTGGATGGTTTATGGACCTCTACAACACAATTCAGTAGAATCGGATGGGCTTGGAAGAACAGCTTGGGAAAGATACAGCTCATGGGATTAAGAAACATGCAGAGAAGAGTCGCCAGTTCATTCAGAATTGGAAGCGTTAAAATGGGCTATGGAAGCAATGTTACAACAATCTAACTGCCAGAGATTTGGTACAGACTGCAAGGACATAATAGCAATGCTATCGGATCCTCAGGCCTGGCCGAAACTTTCTACGGAGTTGGAAGCAATTCAAACCCTCAAGATGTGCTTCCCGGAGTTTGAGATCATCTACATCCCAAGGACACAAAATATGACAGCTGATTTGTTAGCTAGGACTGCTCGCAATTTTCATAGATCTCTTTGTTACTTTGGTTGTTCTATTCCGGTCTGGTTACCTAGACCACCTCAAGTTTGAGTAATAGAATAGCCTTTTGATGCAAAAAAAAATGTGAGCTAAAGGTTGTCAGACATCAAATGGGCTTTTGGGTTTGGGCCAGTAACGGATCACTTTGGTAGACAATATGAGGCTTCGACGGGACTAAATGAGACGGCATCGTTTTGGAGAAAGGCATCGTCTTCATAACCTGAAAGGATAAGAAAAGTCAGTTAGACTTTGAGCTGAGATCAAGATCAGATACAGAGGTGAAAGAGAGCTAAGCGAGAGAGAAGAGACGGAAGAGCGACGGTGGAGGAGCTGACCTGATCTTCTCTCACGACTCTGATTGCTGATGGTGCATTTTCAGATACAGCGCTTGATTCCAGTTATTTATGTGTCAAGTAAACCTGAATACAAGGAAATGTTGTAAGCTTTTTGTCATCTGTATCAACACATATGATCTAGTGAATGCTTGAGAGTTTGGATCTCTCTCCAGATAGTAGGAAACGAAGTCTGGGTAAACAATTGTCTTTGTACAATCTCTAAGCTACAAAAAAACCTAAATCAACTCTAACAAACAAACGTATAAGAATCGATTGAAGTGAGAACTAGCTTGAGACTTGCGATATTGATTCTTGACAAGTGGTATCAGAGCACGGTTAGTGTGCAGGGAGGTTTTCGGATCTGATCGTTGTTAAGCGATCGAAGGCACCAACGATCTGTTGTTTGTTTTTTGATTGAGTTATCATCGTCGGAGTATCACCATGGAGGCGGTTACGAAGTTCAAGATGGAGATATTCGATGGTAAAGGGGATTTTGGTTTGTGGAAGTTAAGGATGAAGAGAAGGATCCGAAGGCTAAGGAGAAGGATAAAAGAGCTAGAAATCTAATATGCTAAAGTCTTTCGAACATAGTCCTAAGGAAAGTTATGAGGGAACAGACGGCTAGGGATGTTTGGAAGGCTCTTGAAGCGGACTATCAGACAAAGACTCTCCCAAATCGAATCTACCTAAAGCAGAGTTTTGCAAGTTTCAAGATGCAAGCTGAGAAAAGCATTGAAGAGAACCTAGACTCCTTTCTAAAGCTGATTGATGATCTTGCTAGCTTGAATATTACAGTGTCAGATGAAGATCAAGCTATTCAGATACTCATGAGTCTTCCTCCTCAGTATGATCACTTGGTTCATACTCTGATGTATGGAGCTGGGAAGGATACACTGACGGTTAAAGAGGTTACTACATCAGCGTACGCGAAAGAAGCATAACTGAAGGAGAAGGGATTGCTAGGGAAAGGGAAGTCTGGAGCAGAGGGTTTGATTGTAGAACGGGGACGTCAGAGTAAGCGTCAAGGTAGCTCAGGTTCTAGAAATAGAAGCAAGAGCAGTGGGAACAGATTCAAGAAAGGTCAGAAATCTCAGAGTCAGTCAAAGACCCGTGAATGCTGGTCATGCGGGAAAGAAGGTCACTATAAGAAAGATTGCCCAGAAAGGAAAGATAACTATCAGAAGAATCAAGCAGCAAATGTAGTTCAACCAAACGAGCCTATGATCTTAAATGCGAGTGTTCATGACACTAAACATGAATGGGTATTAGACTCAGGGTGTACGATTCACATAACACCTGACAAGAACTCATTGTTTGATTTTGAGGAAGTAGATGGTGGAAAAGTTCTGATGGGCAACAATACTCATAGTGAAGTAAAGGCATTGGAAAGGTTAAAATAGTGAACCCAGACGACTCTGCAGTGATTCTAACTAATGTGAGATATATGCCATCAATACGGAGGAACCTAATCTCGTATGGTCAGTTAGAAAAGAGTGGATGCAACTACGAAGGATCTGATTTTCGAGTGACGTTCTACAGAAATGGGAAGAAGGTTTTGTCTGGTAAATACAAGGAAGGGTTATACTTCCTAGATGGATCAGTGGAGAAAAATGTTGCAGCTGTTGCAAGACCCGAGGTTGATAAAGCGCAGTTATGGCATACACGTCTTGAACACATGGGTTTGAAATGTATGAACGTTCTGGTTAAAGAAGGCTATTTAGATGGAAGTGAAGTTCATACAATAGAATTTTGTGAAGAATATGTGTTGGAAAATTCTCAAAAGCAAAGTTTCAAGGTTGGTAAGCATAAATCGAATGGGGTTCTTGAATATATTCATTCTGATCTGTGGGGTTTTTCAGGGGTTGAAGAAAGCTTAGAAGGATGCAAATATTTCATCACCTTTATTGATGATTATTCAAGGAAGGTGTGGATTAGTTTCTTGAGAATGAAGGGTGAAGCGTTTGAGAAATTTAAAGAATGGAAACAACTGGTGGAGATGCAGACTGGGAAGAAGGTGAAGTGTTTAAGAACGGATAATGACCTCGAGTTTTGTAACAAAGCATTTGATGGTTTGTGTAAGGAGTCAGGGATTAAGAGGCACACAACATGTTCATACACTCCACAACAGAACGGTGTTGCAGAATGAATGAATTTGACAATCATGAACAAGGTCAGATGTATGTTGGCAGAAACTGGTCCTATACCATCTACGTAATTAAATTTGATCACCGTAGGATATATATGTAAAACAGCCATAAACTATGACTATTTTTCTTTGTTAAATATCTGAGTCCTAGACTATGACTATTTTCTTTATTTTCTTTTTATTTCACATTTTGGTATCATAAATCAGTATTTCTAAATATCTAGATTATAGTTTTCATTAACTAACTAAAATATTTATACCAAAACATTTACGAAATTTTAAGGTATTGGCATTTTAATAAGATAGATTCTATCTAGAGAACGTTTGGTTTCTATATATATAGGAATGGTGTTTCTAAAAATTTAAATTACAACTCATTTTTCAAATAAATGTTATAAATTTTATAGGATATTATCAAAATAAATGTTCATAATATTTATGTCGATAATATTTTTCTTTTAACTGACTCAAAGAAATCCTAGGTATCTTGAAAAGAACAGAACACCACAATATATAATTAGATGAAAATATATTAAATATATTTATTATTATTTTGTTGATAGAAGGAGTGGTATAGCAAGGAATGATATAAAATATTTTATAAAATGAATGAATTTTGAAAAAATCGAAAGTATATTCACTTTTTAATGCGTGAAAATCACAACTAACAAAATCTCTTATAAAAATTTCGCATTTACCCTATCTAATTTCTTTTATGTTTCAGTAACCAGATTCTTTGTAATTCTGATTTTATAAAAAACAGAGTATTCTTTTATGTTTCTGTCTAAATAATATATTTGTTTTATAAGATATCAAAATAAAATTTGAATTTTATAATCAGATTTGAATCACAATATTTATGATAAAATTTAATAAAACCCACTTATATACTTAAAACTCTAATATTTTTACACATTAATAGTTATTTTCTTAAGCGAAATGAAGAAAAGTAAAATAAAAGAAAAGACAATCTTATAAGTGGGTATTTTTGCTGTAAACAATTATCTTGAGTTTATAATGTCAATTGATTTTTTCTTTTTTTTTGTAAACCGAGTATCTTGACTCCACCGAAGTGGTCCAGGTTAGATACCGAAACGACCAAGGATAAGCAAGATATTTTCATTTTATGTTTCCTACTTTCTCACTATGAATACTTACATCAAAAGATTTGATCGTGTGATTCTAATATCTCCAATCTTGATCTTCCATCTATTTATATTGATCACTACTGAGAATTTACCGGGAATCTAAAAATAATCATTTATTTTTATTTTTTATAGCAAGGTTCCTGTTGAAATTTGGAATTATTAGCCCCCGTCGTGCAAAAGAAAGAAGAGAAGTATTCATATTCCTCTCCGATCGAGTGGTTCCTCCTTTTGCAACTTGGAGGACTCGAACATGAAGTATGACTTGGTTCCTCTATAATGGAAGTTTTTGTAGCTCGGTTGAACATGTGTTTGAAGTATCACTACACAAACTTGAGGAATATATTTTCAGCCTAGTGGTGAGATATTATTTATCACCCAAGGAATTATTCCTTTACAAATTGGGATTTTGACAAACTTTTCACAAAAGAAGGAAATGGCATTTTCACCAGGTGCTGATTTAGAAAACCTGTGAAATACCAATGATTTTTGGCTATATTTCAGGTTTGGATCGGTTTTGATATTTAGAATCCAAACTGGATCCAAAGTACCCAAACTAAACCGGAAGACCTGAAAATACCTGAAACCAACAAAGTTATGAGAATGTTTAACTACTACTCATAAAATACCTGAAATTTTATTTGAATTCTGATTTTAAGATCCAAAGTACACGCAATTTTACCTTCACACCTGAATTATATTTACAAAAGTTTTTTTTTACCGGAATCTATAACCAAATAAATGAAACTAAAAACTTATAAAAATATATGTAATACCAAAATAAACTGAAAATCCCAATATAACAATATACACAATAAATTTTTTTTTTTTAATTTTAGAAACTCGATCAGGTCTCAGATAGGATCTGTATCCGAAGTTGTGCTCGCGGATCCTGGACAAATATATTTAATAGATCAATTTATCTTTACCCGGATCGATTCGAACCAGTTGGTTTTAGATCGGTTTCGGATGGGGTTCAGATAAATTATTTATGTTTACTATTTAATTTTTATTCTGTTTTATAGTAAAACATAGAGTAGAGATGAAATTTTTTTAATATACAAGTAATGCGTACTTCCTTCGGTCGACGTAAGAACGTTGAAATAATGGGATGGTAATGAGTGGCGGCTGTCACCGTAATGACTTTTACTTTTGCAAGAAAGGATATACTTATTTTGTAACTTTCTATTTGTCGCCGCCTTTGATATTTTCAAAACTCTCATGACTCAGCTGTCTCTACCCTGATAATAATGAGAAGAATTAAAATAAGTACCTTCGGAGACCGATTGACCATGCTTTCGTTGTTTATACAGATTTAGTGTTGGAGAACATTAGACAAATACATTACAACATGGGAACAATACTTACACTAGTACAACTTCTCTTGGTGACTACAAGAGTGTGCTAGATGTGTTTCCTCGTGATAAGTTTAGATAATCAGACCGAAATAGAGTAACCGATGTAACAAAAAACTCTAAGGAAAGAATAAGCATTCTTAGCTAAAGAATCGTCAATACCATTTTGCTCTCTTGAAATATCGAAAATCTTGAAGTCTGAATAACATATCTGAAGAGTCTGAATCATTTCTAATTCCGTTCCGAAGTTCGGTCAAACTTGTGGTTCTTTTAGCATTGCAATCAGACCCCTTACAATCTGTCTCAAAGTGTTGACAATTTGAATGTTGAAATATATTCTAACCCATCTTATTGCTTCTACCTCTTTGTGCAATGCAAACACTCGATGTCTTAAGTTATGATCCCCATTAGTAGATGTGGTTTCTTATGATAAGGAATATGAACCTACTATTATTATTAAAAAAAAAACATGTATTCAAGTGTGTTGATGTAAAGATGTCTGCCCTGAAGTAGTTGTTGACGTAGTTGCTGAAGCACACGTCGTGTTGAGTGGTGAAGACCATGTGGAGTCAAGGTGCTGAACTAGAGTCGTGTAAACTTGGAGAGCAAGCGTGTATCTTGGAGAAAAGGCAAAGAGGAATAAACTTGGCGAGTAAGTTTATGATTTAAATGAAGAGGAATAAGTGCATTCCAAGAAAAGAAAAGTTGCACTTATTGATATGGAAGATGTTCATATTGTGGTTCAGGGTTTCGGGAACGTGGAGACTAATATAAGATAGCTATGGGGTCGTCTCTAGAGAGACAGAGACACAAAGGCTGATCTTATAGAGAGAGAGAAGCACTTGGAAGTGTTCTGGGTCGTGCTGAAGTAGGGGCTGAAGTACTTGACGGTAGAGAGACATAAGCGGGTAGCTTAGAAATCTTTCAGTAGCAGCTGTTAGGGTGTTAACAGGCTAGCGAGGCTGATTAAGCAGATCTTGTAACTGAGTGTACAAGGCGATTTCTAATAAAGCTATTGGTGTGTGCTTGTGTATTTTGTCTCTCTTGGTTTACCTTCTGTATTACTATTGTTGTGTCATCTTTGCACTAACAAGTGGTATCAGAGCGGGTCACCTAAGTTACTGGTGTGATCTTAGAGGTGAAGATGGACACGATTGTTTATGTTCAGAAGACAATCATGTTGAATGCGGACCAGTATGGTCATTGGAAGGGTCGCATGAAGCAGTTGATTCGAGGAATCAATGAAGATGCGTGGACAGCTGTGGAGACTGGTTAGGAGGAGCCTACCATAGTCACATCAGATGGGAAGAAGCCTAAGCCAAAGGAAGATTGGTTAGAGGCAAAGCGCAATGCATCAAAATTTAATGCAAAGGCGTTGGGACACGTCCGGATCATCTTGGGTCGCAGTTTGAGAATCTCAGGTGGTCAGATGCAGATATTGTGGCGAGCTTCAGTGCCAAACTCAGTGCTATGGCGCATGAAGCATGTGTACTTGGAAAGAAGTACAAGGAGAAGAAGCTAGTGAAGAAGTTACTATGCTGTCTTCCAGGGAGGTTTGGAGCTCACAAGGCGGTCTTGAATATGACTGCAAACACGGATGAGCTCAAGTTTGACAAGGTAGTGGGTATACTGAAGGCGGAAAAGATGGAGGGGGGCAGTAGCTCGGTCGGTACATCAGGAGGTACGCCAGGGAGTATAGCCCTTGTAGCTGATAAAGGTGGTGATGGCTCTGTAAATCTTGAAGATGTCATGGGTATATTGGCCAAATATTTTGGTAAGTTCATGAATTCCTCGGGTGGGAGGAATCAGTATGGACACCAGGGAGGTGGTCGTGACAGTAGCAGAAGGAGAGAACGTCTCAAGTGCTACGAGTGTGAAGGAGTTGGTCATATAAGGGCTGACTGTCCGGTGGTACACCGAAGAGAGCTCAAGTGCTCTGAGTGTAGAGGTGTTGGACACACACGACGTGAATGTCCAAACTCAAAGAAGAGAAAAAGTAGTTCATTGCAGTCGTCTGATGATTCAGAGTCTGAAGAAGATGGAAAGGTGAACCTTGTTGCATTTGGTGCACGCAAGGAGGGATCTAGTGAATCCTCTAATTCAGATCTCAGTACATATGATGAGGAGTATCAAGTGCTGCTTAATAAGTGGTTAAGGGTCAAGGATCAGAATCTAAGATTGGAGGATATGGCTCAGAAGCAGAACGAGCTGCTTGAAGAACTTCGTGAAGAACTTATGGCTGTGAATGAGAAGTATGAGTCTCTTGAGCAGGAAGTTAGCAAGCTGAGGAAAGTTGCTATTGGAGAAGTTCAACAGAAGGGGCTGCCACATTTTGTGCGAGGGAGCACATCAAAAAGTGGAGCCAAAGAAGCTTGTCAGAAAGTGTGTCGGGACGTACGACACGGAGTGCGGCAGAAAGTTCTACAGCGCGTGGCTGTGAGTAACAAGCCGAAGGTGGTTCATCAGTGCAGCAACATGAAGTCCAGACAGGAGGGTCTGAAGCATGGGTGTGCAGCTGGTACAAGGAAGGAGGCTGATTGGTGCGTCAGCAACTGTGTCAAGCGAACCAAGAAAACACATCAGATGTGCTGCTAGTTCTGTGGAAAGGTTGAACACAAGAAGGTGGAATGTTTTGCTCGTGAGAAGAGCAAAAACATGGCCAAGAAGGTGAATAAGTCGTTCACTAAACCCAAGAGGGTTGAAGAGGTGTTTGTAGCCAAGAGTGTCTTACTTGATGAGATCAAGGAAGATACATCAGAAGATGGATGCAGCTCTGGTAGGAGTGATCTTGAGGAAGATCAAGAAGCATCAAGTCTGGTGAATAAGTCGTTCACTAAACCCAAGAGGGTTGAAGAGGTGTTTGTAGCCAAGAGTGGCTTACTTGATGAGATCAAGGAAGATACATCAGAAGATGGATGCAGCTCTGGTAAGAGTGATCTTGAGGAAGATCAAGAAGCATCAAGTCTGGAGTAAGGACACGGAGTTGTCCATAGCACAAAGGGGAAGAAGATCGAAGTGCGTCAGGAAGTGATGCGAGATGATCTTCAGGAGGGTGATAGCAAAATCAATCCAAGGCTATAGCAACAAGTGCAGGGTGCACTCGGGGTGGTTGAGGAAGGGCTCATGGTCAAGGAGACGACGCATGAAGAAAGCCAGGTCCTCAACAGAAGTGGGTCGAGAGGTAGCTCGACATGTGCGTCAGATCGTGATGCAGTACTTGTAATCTATTCCGCTGCAGCAGAGGCTGTATCATGATTACGCATGGAGTAGCAGACGGATTTGTCTGAAGGACTTGACATCTAAGCATCTATTTTAGCTTAGTATGCAATCAAGCAGGGGAAGAATGGTGACGTTCTGGTCAAGTGAAGTCAAGAGAATGCATATCTCATGGGGGAAAAAGCATGGTGTGGTGCACATCTCGTGGGGGAGAAAAGCACAATTGGCGTGGAAGTTTCCAGGTGGGGAACATCGTTGTTGAACCAGAAGAATGTTGTGCTTGATCGGCACACAAAGCTAAAAGGGATAGATTCACTACAGGAAATGTGGGTAGTAATAGCGCCCGAAAAGCGCTATGATTCATATTTAATAGCGCTTCCTTGGACGCTCTGACATCGCCCGTTATAAAAGGTCCGACCCTTTTAATAGCGGTTTTCCTTTGTGCTATTATTAAGTTTATAACAATAGCGCTTTTTTTTAATGCAATTGTTAATATTTATAATAACGTTTGACAAATGTTATTATAACCTAATAATTTGATTTTCCCAATAGCAAAGATAGCAAATGTTTCGTGTTATTAATTAGTTTTTTAATTATCCGGAAATTAATTAATAATAATTAGTGAATTGATTTGTTTTAATAATGAATTTCGAAATATGAAATAAAAAAATTTAAATTATTGAAAAACCAAAAAATAGTATAATTATTTAAATTCCATAACACAACATTATCACAATTATACAAACCATCACACAACCTATTAATCTACCACTAATAAACCTTCACAATCATCCCTAACATAAACACTATCATCATCTGAAGCTTCATCACCCATATCATCAACTTCTTGGACAGGTAAAGGAGCACCACCTAAATCCTCTTCTGTTTCCAACTCATGATAACCTCTAGGTGGTGCTCTCATAACAACATACCAATTTGAAGCATCATCCTCCCTAGAGTAGAAAACCTGTTTTGCTTGAGAAGGTAGAATGAATGGATCTTTCAAATAGGCTGCTTGGTTCATATGAAGGTTAACAAGAGTGAAGCCATCTTCTTCCTTCACACCATTCGCTGTGTTTGCCCAGTTGCATCTAAAGAGTGGCACTTTGAACATGTGATAGTCGATGACCAAAATCTCCTTTATCACTCCATAGTATGTAATCATATCCGCGACCTGTCTCATATCTCGAGCACTTGATCTACACATGCTAAAGGCTTCATAAGTTACTCCACTGTTTTGTGTCTTCAGCTTGACCGCATCAGTATGAAACCGTTGGCCATTGATGATGAATCCTTTATGTGCTAAAGCAACATTTCTTGGCCCAAATGCCAACCACCTTATCTCCTTAGAATGACTATCTGTTGAGTCTGAATGAATCTGCGACAGGAAATCAGAGCATGATCATCAAGCCGAGGTACTTGAATTATAATCAAAACATGATAATATATACCAGAAAACCAATCATCAATCTACAAGCTAACCAGTCATCAAAATACTAAAAATCCAGACAGTTCATCAAGCTATAAGCTACTCAGACATCAATTCACTAAAATCTGGACATGTTCTTCAAGATACAAGCTAACCAGGCATCATGATACAAGCTAACCAGTCATCAAAATAATCAAGAAAAGAATATGGAGTTTGAAACCTTATTTTTAAGCCATTCTGCAAAGTGGTCAGTATGGTATTTCCATAACAAAGTTTCATTTCTAGCCAATCGAGCATCCTTTGCTTGCAACTCTTCCAAATGCATCCTGATTTTAAATTAAACAACAGTATATGAAAATGAACTTATGAGTAAAACTAGTAGAAGAAACATAGAGAATTACTTACTCAAGAAATGGATCCAAAGATGCCATGTTCATTAGCACATAGCGATGTGCAATGTCTCTATCTTTATCTGAAAGGGTAACCTCTATACCCTTCTGCAGAGGTCGGCCTTCAACCACCATTGTGTCAGTCTCGACATCTTCATTACGATTAACTGCTTCTTGAACTGGTACTGAATCTTTAAGGAACTCTAAACAGAATGCAACGCATTCTCCAGCCAAATACGCCTCAGCCATACATGCTTCTGGCCTTGCATAATTCTTCACAAAAGCCTTTAGTGTTTTCATGTACCTATAACTCAGGAAATATGAATATAAGTCAAACATCATTGCGGAAAGTGCATATATTAAAGCAAATGAGTTAATCAAACCTTTCAAAGGGATACATCCAGCGGAAGTGAACTGGTCCTCCCAAGCGTGCCTCTTTTGATAGATGTATTGGTAGGTGAAACATGATATCAAAAAGGGCTGGAGGGAAGAAGCGCTCCAGCTGACACATTGTTTCCACAAACTCTGTTTCCATGGATATAAGTTTCTCTGGGTCAATGATGCGCTGACACAACCTATTGAAGTAACTGCATAATCTATTTATGGCTATCCTAGGACCCCTATGTAACAACCCTCTTAATGCAGCTGGTAACAAGTTCTGTACTAGGACATGATGATCATGCGACTTTAAACTACCAATATTTGGAGGGTTAACTGAAACACAATTCGCAATATTACCACAATAACCATCAGGACCTCTAAACTTAGCTAACCTTTGGCAAAAAATGGTCTTCTCTTTCTTCGATAACCAGTAGGCAGCAGGAGGTAAGTATGTTTTCTTTCCCCTCACCTCTGTGTGCAAGTGCTTTCTGATTCCAATATCTTCTAAGTCTTTTCTTGCTTTCAACCCATCTTTTGACTTCGCACTTTGCATCAACAGAGACAATATAGCATCAGACACATTCTTTTCTACGTGCATAACATCAATATTGTGACGAACAGGTAACTCCTAACACATTAAACAAGAAACTGTTAGGCATATTCATATACAACAATCACATAATATAAGTCAGTTACTATACTTTACCTTCCAGTAAGGTAGATCAAAGAATATTGATCTCTTCTTCCACCGCCATAGTTCATTTGATTCATCACACTCTTCTTCCACTACCCTCTCATCATCTTCCAACTCTAGTCTTTTCCTTTTTTTTTCCTTCTCTAGAGGTCTACCAAAATCATTCGTAAAAGCTTGTAGTGTTTCATATATCTCAGCGCCTGTTTGTATCCTATTCGCATTCACTTCCTCCACAGTGTTGTCAAACCAAGCTTTTTTATATCTGTAACGATGGCCAGGCGGTAGTCTCCTTCTGTTACCCATGTAGACAAACTTGCGGCTAAACTTAAGCCACCTTGCAGGTGTATCCTTTCCGCATACATTGCAGGCTTGTTTCCCCTTTACTTTACATCCAGACAGTGTTCCTAAGGCTGGATAGTCACTGATACTCCAAAGCAGCAAGGCTCTGAGATTAAAATTCTCCTTCGCAAATGAGTCATACACTTCAATACCCTCAGCCCACAAATCTTTTAGATCGTCTATCAGTGGTGCTAGGTAAACATCTATGTTATTACCAGGAGCAGTAGGACCAGGGATCAACAAAGTCAACATTATATTCTCAGCCTTCATACACATGGTTGGAGGCGTGTTATAGTTCACTAACAACACTGGCCATGTGCTGTGATTGGTGCTTTGCATGGAGAAAGGGTTCATCCCATCTGTGGAAATCCCAAGTCGAAGATTCCGTGGATCAGCAGCAAAGTCTGGCCATTTAGCATTCACTTGTGCCCAAGAGATAGAATCAACGGGGTGCCGCATTGTACCGTCTTCAGTGGCATTGGTATAGTGCCAACGCAGATCTTCAGCCATCCTCTTTGATCTAAACATCCTCCTAAACCTGTCCTTGATTGGAAAATATCTTAGGACCTTTGCCGGAATCCCCACCTTTATCTCATTACTGTGCTTATCCATTTCCCATCTTGAAACTTTGCATCTTGGACAGCTTTGTAGGTTCTCGTACTCCTTCCTATACAGTATGCAATCATTCTTGCAAGCATGGATATTGTCGTAGCCGAACCCAAAGATCTTCAGAAATTTCTTGATTGCAGCTAAACTCTTGGGAAGAACATTGTCTTCAGGTAGCAAATCCTCAAGTAAAACCAACAGCTGATCAAAGTAGTTCTCCGACACACCACTTTTAACCTTGAATCTGTAAAGTCCCATGATAGCTGAAACCTTTGTGTGCTTGAGACAACCCGAGTATAATGGCGTTTGAGCATCTCTTAGCTTTTTTGTAAACTCAAGTTCCTCTGGTGCTTCATCATCTTCGTTGTCAGTTGTCGGGTTTGGACCACCTTCGTCCATGGAGAATGCTGTCTTAAACAAATCAAATGCCTCTGTTTCACATTGAAGTACACTGTCTTCTGCAGAATCTCTTTTTTCACCATGAATACTCCAACGAGAACTCTTATACTTCTTATCCATACCCCTAATCACCAAATGCTCCACAATTTTATCCAGTGACTGATGGCTCAGATTGCGGCAGTCTCTACAAGGGCATAGCATTTCAAGAAGACTTCCCAATCTTCTTGCTGACGAATTCACGAAATTAGTTGCTCCTTCTGAATACTCGTGGCTATTCCTACAAGAATCAGACAAAATAAGTTAGCTTTCTTTTAATCGGCGAGTACAAGTGAGATCGAGAGATTGTAAGTTATACCTTGGAAGCCAAATCCACGTCTTATCCATTTGCGAATACAGGAACGGCTGGTTCGATCTTAGCTTTCTTTAGGGTTTGTTTAGGTCAAAGCTCGCGAGACAGAAACAGAAAGAGAGATGTTGTGTTCTGAAATTTTCCAACTGCAAACAGAGACAGAAAAAAATGAACGGCTGTGATCAAAGATTTGGAGAGCAATCGGACGGTCTATGATTAATCCGAGTGCAATCTTAGTAGTTGCTCCTTATTGGTTCAGAAAAGAACGGCTCAGATCAAAGTTACCAACACGAATCAATGGTATAGGATTAATCCGTGTGCAATTAAAAAGAATGGCTAAGATTGAATTTGGCGAAACACATCCATCGGCCTATGGTTTGCCACGTCTGCAATCTTGGAGGTTACTCCTCATTGGCTCAGTATATTAATTTCGTTTGAAATCTTAAAATTAATATATATATAGGATTTCGAAGCAAAAAAAAATTAAATTAAATCTTAAAAATTAAAATATCAGTATTCTAATTTTTTAAAAAAAAAATCGTATACATAAAAATATTTTATGTGAGCTTTTATAAAATTGATCAATCTAGCTCATATGTTCACAAACACTACTACTTATTTGTATGTACAAAGACTTTAGGGTATAGGGTTTGAACAAATGAGTGTTTATAAAATTTATAACTAACTAGTTTTATGAAATTAAGATTACAATATCCTTTTTATAAAGAACAAAATTGTGAAATCAAGAACAATTAGGGTATAGGGTATATGTTTGTACTTTAGGGTTTAGGGATTTCACTTTAGGGTATATGGTTTTAATTTTGGTCTTATCACCTGTGGTTTTAATTTTTAAAACTTATGGTTTAATGTAAAATTATGCACTTTAGGGTATAGGGTTTAACAAGCTAAACATTTTCACACACAACCATTAATCATAATATCACACATAATATTTGTTTTTGTCAGTTAACCATAACATAATATTACACATGATTTAACCGATCATAAAAGTACTTTAAAATTCTATCACACACTAGAAATACATTGCCGACATAACAACTTGAAAACTGTTTCAGACGACATGTTTAGACAAACTTGATTTTGTCATTTGGCCATGCCACAACCGAACCCATTGCATCAGATATGTATTCAATCTCTGAATTTGGCCTCCAGACTTTTGCATCATCGATCTTAGCCACATCAATCCACACCTTGCTTGCATTTGGACCTAGGAGTACAAAGTGGCACAACTCATTCGGATCCGTTGAAGCTACTCTTCCTTCAGCTACCTTACGTCCAGAGTTGTTGCAATCCAAGAGAATACACTTCTGCTTCGGACTTCTGGTCGAACTAGTGCTGCCTGGACTCTACAACTCAAACAAGACGACATAAGCAAGTTCCAACATCAATTAAGGACTCAACATCAATCATCATACAAATAAATAAATTAACTTCATGTTAACAACATACCACTGCTTTTTTCTTGGCTGGTTTCGAAGGTGATGCTATTTTCTTGCCTGCACATTTAGTAGGTGTTACTTCTGTAGCAGGTGTAGGCATGACTTCAACCTTCAGGACTGGCCATGCTATTTTCTCGCTAAGTGCATCACCAATCAAGAACATATCAGCGGTTGGCCTCCACAAATAAGCCTGATCATTGAACACCTTCACAACTTCGATACTAACAGCATTGGGACCTAGAGGTATATTGTTAAGCATCTCTTTGGGCTTAGAAGAGCACATGAGACCTTCAGCAATAACCTCATCCTCGTCGTTGGTCCAATCATAGATCTTGCATCTTCGAGATTCACCTTCCTTGCTTTGCTAAAATGCAAGAAGGTAATGACTAGAGATAACTCAATTGTTGTAAGAAGAAAATAAGGTACAAAAATTTACCATGGATACATCTTCAGAGCAGTTTGTATCCCTATCCAAGATCACTTTATCCATTGGCCAAGCTATCTTGTATCCCACAGCTTCATCAAGAGTTAACACGTCTGTTGTAGGCCTCCAAAGTGAAGCTACTGAGCTTAGTGCAGACTTAACTACGATAGCCACTGCATTAGGACCAATTGGTATACGACCAATTTTGTACTTCGGTTCATCAGAGCAGAATTCTCCTTCACCAACAACAACATCCTCTGATTCAATCCAATCGAGTATTTGTACTCTGACTCCTACTTTGAATCCACCACTACTCTCAGATGCTTCAGCATCATCATTATTTTTCTGAAAGAAGGCAAAGGAAATCGTAAATGTCTTAAAACTAATTGACCAAATGTAATGAAAAGGATTACCTTCTTCCCAACTAAGTCTTGCACCATCCCCTTTAACTCTTGAATCTCAGTTTTCATTTCTGCAATCTTTGCGTCTCTAAAATGCAGATATGCTAGCTTAGTAGCCGTAATCCCTCTACCAAACCCCCTTACTCGTCCAGGTTTGTCTTTTCCCAAAACCTTGCTTACAGCATCTTCCCTTATGTTATCAGCAGCTGATGTTGAGTCCATCTGACTGTCAAGTGACTGTATTTGTTCCTGATACATTCATTTAAACACAAAATAATTCATTGACATAATCTATTAATTATACCCAATATATAACTTGCATAATTCTTACAATAGTCTCAGCAAACTGTGGCTTCACAGGTCTGCCATCAGCATGAGTGTGTCCCGCAATCCAAACCTTCGATCTACTCACCTTACTTGGGTCTTTACTCCTTTTTTTCTATATAAAAACAGACATATCTCAGTACCAGTTTAATCTAACAAGCTGAAGATGTTTGACTACTCTTTTACCATATCATCAGCTAAACGAAGCATCCCTTTGCGGCTAGTGGTGTGAGGAATCTGATTTCTTCTCATCGCTCTGTACTTGTTACTCGTTTCCTACAATATAAATATGACAGTGATTAAATCTATCAGATATGACCTTTAAGGATGAAACTTACTTAGTTGTAGATAACTCACCGTGAAAGATTTGGTAGTTTTACTCTTAACCCAAGAGTTCCACACTTGAATGGATGGGATGTTGCTCGGTTTTAAAGCTATTCTCTCAGCTGCAGTCTTCGCCACACGTACTTGTGACACCAGCCTCGACTTCCCAGCCCTCCACACATTTCCAAGCTGCTTGAAAATAACAGCTTTCTGCCAATCTTCTTGCAAGTTAAATCTCCCCTGCATCACAATAAGCAAGTTAAACATGTTATAATTTCATCTTGCGGTTCAACAAAACATACTAATGTATATATACAAACCTGAATTTCTTCCCACATTGTTGCTTTAGTCGCTGCATCAAGATTTCTCCAATCAGCGAGTGTAACCGGAACATGTTCCCTCACAAGAGGACCAAGAAAAGACGATAGTGTTACTGAACCAGGTCCAATATGCTCACCAATGTCATTGAATGTGACCATAATCTTATCATTGGGATTTTCAGCCACTCTGCGCAACTTTGTTGGTCCTCTTTTATTTTTTTTTTGAACTTCCTCCCCTCCTAGCTCAACTCCTTCAGTACTAGGAATCTCATCATCTTGCGCAGTGCCATCTTCTTCCATATCGCGAGCTTCTTCTTCATTCCCTTTCTCATTGAGAACTCCATCATCTTCCATATTGGCCTGTTCGTCTTCATTCTCTTTCCCATTGCCATCTCCATCTTCTTCAGCCTCTTTCCCATTGCCATCTCCATCTTCTTCAGCCTCTTTCCCATTGAGTACATCTTCTACCTCATCAACTCGGGGAATATATTCAGGTGTAACATCTTCTAGCTCATCATCATCATCATCAGGTGTAACATCTTCTAGCTCATCATCATCTTGAGCAGCCACTTTCTTGATTCTACTACTTCTTCTCGTTGGCGTTAGAACTAAACTCTTTTTAGGGGAAGCCGTTTTCTTTGCTGTAGCTTTCTTCACTTTTAGTTGCGGTCTCTTGTCCTCCAAGCCTTGATCTACTACCTCCAAGCCTTGATTACGTCTACTCCGACGAGAACCAACTTTTCCTCCTCCTCTTGTCTTTGCCATTTCTGAAACTAATAAAGAAATCCAAAATCAAATCGAAACCCACAATCATATTCAAAATCTAAACCGAACAAACCCATAATCGAATCATGTGTTAACGCGGACATGCATGTGAAAAGAGATTCGAATCGAAGAGATACGATCAAATAGAACCCCAAAATCAAAGAGATTCGATGAAATTTTCTAATCTAAACCCACTATTGAAAGTTTCTAATCTAAACTCAGAATCAAATCGAAACTCATACCAATTGAAGCTTCCACTCGAGAGAACTCTGAAGAACTTTGATGAGTCTCGGTTTCGATTTCGAGGAATGTGAAGAGAGTGAAGTGAAGAGAAATGGGTTTCGATTTAAATACTTAGGGTTATTTTTAATATATTTTTCATATACGATAGCATTTATTTTTTTATTTGCAATGGTAAGGCGCCTCCACTTACCAAATTAACGCGGCTGGATTATTTTATTTTGCCGCGTCTACAGAGATAGCTTATACATTCCAAAAACGCTATTATAAAGGCCCGTGTTGAAATACAATAGCAGAGACGCAAAAACCGCTATGCTACGACGCTATTAATACCCACATTTCCTGTAGTGATTGTTGATGTAAAGATGTCCGCCCTGAAGTAGTCGTTGACATAGTTGCTGAAGCAGACGTCGTGTTAAGTGGTGAAGACCATGTGGAGTCAAGGTGTTGAGCTGGAGTTGTGTAGACTTGGAGAGCAAACGTGTATCTTGGAGAAAAGGCAAAGAGGAATAAACTTGGGTAGCAAGTTTATGACTTAAAAGAAGAGGAATAAGTGCATTCCAAGAAAAGGAAAGTTACACTTATTGATATGGAAGATGTCCATATTGTGGTTCCTTGGAGACTAGGGTTTCGGGAACGTGGAGACTAATATAAGATAGCTATGGGGTCGTCTGTAGAGAGACAGAGACACAGAGGCTAATCTTATAGAGAGAGAGAAGCACTTGGAAGTGTTCTGGGTCGTGCTGAAGTAGGAGCTGAAGTACTTAACGGTAGAGAGACATAAGCGGATAGTTTAGGATCTTTCAATAGCAGCTGTTAGAGTGTTAACAGGCTAGCGAAGCTGATTAAGCAGATCTTGTAATTAAGTGTAAAAGGCGATTTCTAATAAAACTATTGGTGTGTGTTTGTGTATTTTGTCTCTTTTGGTTTACTTTCTGTACTCAGAAGTTTATATCCTTTAAACAATAAAATATTTTAGTTAGGTTAAAAAGGGTTGACATGGTCCAAATAAGAAGAAAAGAAGTTCACGAAAAGTCCATTTGAATAACCAGTAAGATTGGAGCTCCAAATGGACGAAGTTACAAGTTACTTTGACGAGTAAAATATACTAAGAATGAAGACCTAGTCGAACGTTGGTACAGCAGCCCCTTTTGTCCTATAAATACATAGGTTTTTTAACCTCTCGTAATATCTCACAATAAAAGTATCCACATAATATCTTATAATCAAAGTTATATCTTCTCAAGTATCGATAAATTGCCTTCTGTTAGATGCAAATGGAGAGCCCAAAATCACCTCTTCAACCCCCAACTTATGGAAACTTAGTCACAATCCTTAGCATCGATGGTGGTGGCATTAGAGGGATTATTCCTGCCACTATCCTTGCTTTTTTGGAATCGGAACTTCAGGTATATTTGTCCTACCTAACTATATATCACATGGATAACACTTACTTCTATTTGGTCAACTCTAATAATGAGCTTTCGAGTTAATACAAATTTGCAATATAATATTTTTATTTGATACTTATGGAATTATGGACATCTTATAACTCTATACATACATGGATGTGCAGAAACTGGACGGAGACCAAGCAAGACTTGCAGACTACTTTGATGTTATGGCAGGAACAAGCACCGGTG
>NC_079513.1:6882692-7024644 GCF_000801105.2 Raphanus sativus | reverse complement strand
TACCACATCACGTGACACTACACCAATGCATCATATAGTGTTTATATATGTATTTTAAAGTTTATATCTATATATATATATAATAAATTTATAAATATTAATCGGATCCGTTAATTTTTTGGTTACTTCGGATATAACCGGATCCGAACCGGATCCGACAGGTACCGAACCGTATCCGAACCGAAATTTTAAATTATCCGATCGGTACCATTTTCACTAGTTCTGAAATATCCGAAACATCCGACCCGGATCCGAACCGGTAATCCGAATGCCCAGGCCTACTCTTTTGTAAGAAAAATGAAAAATATTTGTTGTATATTAATTACAATTAATTTATAGTTAGTTTAATGTCAAATATATTATATATTTAGATGAACAAACATATTTCTCTTGAGATTCTAATACTCCCTCTGTTTCAATTTACATGATGTTTTAGGTGTAGTTTGTTGTTTCATAATAGATGATGTTTTCACATATCTAGGTAACTTTATCTTTATCAAAAACAGTGTAGCCAATTATATTTTTAGTATTTACTTTTATAATTAAATAAACTTATATTTTAATGTTATTTTAAGGAAACAAATAGATTTTTTAATATATGTGCATTGATGTAAAACATCATCTAATATGAAACAGAGGGAGTAATATTTTAGTACATATGATATTAGCACAAATGTTGGAATGCTTCTCAAATAATATAAAAGTGTTTCAAAAATAATATCTTAAGGACATTTTTCTTAATAAAAAATCTTAAGAACATTTTCCAGACAGTAAAACTATAAACACATGCATAAAAAGATGTACACAGACAAAAAGTATGTACACAAGAACTCATACGTAAGACTTCAAAAAAGAAAAAAAATAACTCATACGTAAGGTGTGTTTAACTAAAATATGGGCACTTAATGCATGCACGTTTCGTGTATAAGGGTCGGCGGCCTCCTCTCCCCCTTTTCTCTCTACCATCTCTAAGACCAAAACCCTAGATCTAAATCTATTGTGTCTGGGTGGCCGGCGGCCTTCTCTCCATCTCCGGCTGCCCCCTCCCTATAGCTGTAAACTGGGCGAGTCCACGTCCATTAGCCCGTATCCATTTGTCCATTTATTGTTTGTGGACAAAGACTGACCATGTCCATTAGAACCATGTCCATTAAGAACCATATCCACTAAAACCCATATTTTTATGGGCTGCCATATAGTCCATAATAGACCATATAAGAAAACTTTAGATTATAATTTATAAGCCTATAATTATATATACAAGTTCATAAAATTAAAATTAATCCATAAATACAACAATTTTGGTTTTGGCAAGAAAACTTGATTTTGCGGTTTTAATGGAAAAAATTTGATTTTACGATTTTGGCGGAAAAACCTGATTTTCTGGTTATGGTGGGAAATCCCGATTTTGCGGTTTTGGTAGGAAAATTCGATTTTGCAGTTTTGACGGGAAAATCGATTTTGCGGTTTTGGCCGGAAAACCCGATATTGCGGTTTTGGCGGGAAAACCCGATTTTACGGTTTTGGCGGGAAAACCCGATTTTACGGTTTTGGCAGGAAACCCCGATTTTATGGTTTTGGCGGGATAACCCGATTTTACGGTTTTGGCGGGAAAACCCGATTTTCCGGTTTTGACGGAAAAACCCGATTTTTTGGTTTTGGCGGGAAAACCCGATTTTCAGTTTTGGCAATAAAACTTGATTTTACGGTTTTGGCGATTTCTCTGTTTTGGCGGGAAAACTCGATTTCTCGGTTTCGGCGGGAAAACCCGATTTTACGGTTTTAGCGGAAAACTCAATTTCTCGATTTTGGCAGGAAAACTCGATTTTTCCGGTTTTGGCGGAAAAATTCGATTTCTCGGTTTTGGCGGGAAAATCCAATTTCTCAATTTTCGCGGAAAACCCCGATTTTACAGTTTGTGCGATTTTACGATTTTGATAGAGAAAATCCAATTTCCCGATTTTGGCGAGAAAACCCGATTTCTCGGTTTTGGTAGAAAAATTCAATTTTTTTTTAAACCCTAGATTTTTTTTGTCCATTGGACAACCCATGTCCATGAAACCCAAAACCCGTAAAGACCATTTTTTAAATGGTCATCCATATTTTGTCCATTAATAACCCATGGTAAAAATGGGTGTGTCCATATTAAGTCCATTTAAATATGGACGTGGACGACCAATGGACGACCCGCCCATTTGACACCTATACCCCTCCCCCCCTTTTTGCTTATCTTCTTTTTCGCCCTTCCTCATTCTTTTTCATCTGTGCAATTTTCTTTTTTGCAGCTCTAAGCTTTTTCGCCACCGCGGTTTCAGATCTGGCGGTTTTTAGCTCGGAGTTTCGGTGAAGCATGGAGGTGGGTTTGACGAGCGGTTTCTTTGGTTGAGTAAGGCAGTGGCGGTTTAGATTTGGTGTCAGATCTGGCCGTTCGAAGTGGATTGTTCCCGTTTCTCACCGCCTTGCTCCTCCTTCTCGTGGTGGGTAAACTGGCTTGCTTGGTCTGCATCGGTGTTGGATCTTGTTTGACGGTGGAGGTTCGGTGTTCTTCTGCTAGTTTTTCTTAGATCCCGGCGACTTGTGTTTTAAGATCGGTCAGTCAAGTTTTCTAAGGGCTCAGGAGATGCTGCGGTCCGTACTAGGAGGTTCCGCTGCAGGTTCTCTGTGGTTGGTGCGGGAGAGGTGGTTGGTTTCTGGTCTTGTCAACCGTCACTCTCCGTCTCGGTGGCTCTCGTGCTGAGCTAGTTAGCTTTCAAGAGCATGATCTAGGGCTGTCTCCTGTCCACTTCTCTGATGTGGTGCTGGCTTTCTCTATCTCTTGGTGTAGGTCCATGGCAAGTGGCGATCTCAGGTGGTCCTTTTTTTCCAAATAAAGCTCATCTTTGTCTACGCAGATGAGCTTGCTCAGGTGTTGCTCACTGTCTATGGTTGCTGCTGATAAGGAGGTCTCTCTCGAGCTGTTCTTGAGGAGCTAATCATTAGGAATTGTTCACCGGGTACTGCCAAATCTACCGTGTTCAGTTCTCGACTTCTCGTATTAACTGTGGTTCCAATTTTGCGGCAAGAGTTTGTGCTGAGTTTGGTGTAGCCTATGGTCTTGTTGTTGCTTTGCTTGTAGTTGTTGCTGGTCTTGTTTAGCTTAGATTGAGTTGTTGTTTAGTTTAATTTCTTACATCCTCTGCTCCTTGTAACTTCTGTATTTCTGTCTAAAACTTGAAAATGGTAATAAAGCTTTAACATTGTTACCAAAAAAACGTTTCGTGTATAACAACGCAGAAAAAGTTAGACACCCAATGAACACTTAAATATGGGCAAAACGTCCCAACCACCGTTATCTTCTCAGCGGCTATTCTCTTTTTATATTTGTCCCCCGCCTCTTCTTCCTTTTCATCCCAATACAACACACTCGTCGTCAACACACTCTCCCTTCCTCCCCAATCTTTTCATCTCCCGACTCTGAATCCTTGACCATTTTATCCAAATCTCACTGGCTATTTATCAAACATCGATGCTCTCTCTTCCTTCTCCGACGCTTCTCCGTCAGAGCTCTTCAACCTCCGTCTTCAAAGAGACTCTCTTCACGTCAATTCCCTGACCACCCTCGACCCTGTCTCTGCCGGAAACAATGTTGCGAATTGAACTCCATGCTCCGCAGGTAGATTTAGCGGTGCTATTATATCCGGTCTTTCACAAGGAAGCGGAGAGTATTTCATGAGGTTAGGCATTGGAACTCCGTCGACTATGTTTACAAGGTCATCGACACAAGAAGGGACGCCATTCCAAATTCATGTGGCTTATAATATATCTTATGGCAATGTGAGTTTTACAGTAAAGAAAAAATTAACGTTTGCAGTAGTGCAGCAGTGGTGGATTTGAGCAACTTCTTTGACATGATATATTACGGTGAGATCAGTGTAGGTAATCCACCACAAAAATTCTAACATTATTTTCGACATGGGAAGTATGATCTCTGGATTCCTTCTACATCATGGTCTACTGGAAATGTCTATTTGCACTCAAAATTTAACGCCAAAACATCAAAAACATATATTACGACATATGAGAAAAATATATGTTTATTTTTGGTGGGTTTGTCATATGTCACAATGTATTTCTTTGATGCTTTGGCATTCAATCTTGGGTGTGGATAGATAGTTTCAGTAGGCCATGATGCAGAAGAAATCCAGAGATCAGAGCGTGTCGAACAGAACGTAAAATTTCTGTGGTGGATCGCCGACATTGATCTCACCAAAATATATCACATCAAAAAAGTTTCTCAAATCTTCCACTGCTGCATTACCGCCAACATTAATATTCTTCTTTTTATTGTGAAACTCACAGTGTCATTAGATACTTGTAAGCCACATCAATTTGGAATGATGTTCATTGTTGCTATTAAGAGAAACCCCCTGAAAGTTAGCATTTTTGTGGAAATTTTTTGGGAGAACTGCTAAAAGAAGCAGAGAGGAATGATGAAAAAATTAATAAGAAAGATCGAGTGTTTGTAGTCTTCTTAGATGGATCAAGAATACGGTGGAGATGCAATCGTTTTTCTGGCAATGTGTAGCTTGGGAATTCTGCAATGATGTTCATTTGACCGCTGGTCACTGGCCAGTTGAAGATTAGTTGTGTGTTTATGAGTCATGACACATATTTTTATCTATTTTTACTAAGTTTATGTAAAATATATTTTACATAATTTTTTATATTTTA
Organism: Raphanus sativus; assembly: GCF_000801105.2. Taxonomy (NCBI): domain Eukaryota; kingdom Viridiplantae; phylum Streptophyta; class Magnoliopsida; order Brassicales; family Brassicaceae; genus Raphanus; species Raphanus sativus. Next base: position 7,019,934 of record NC_079513.1, on the reverse strand, counting down.
ACTTCAATAAATAAGGTCAAAATATTAATAACAACACTGTATCTAAAACATAACATATTGCAAATGTAAAAGATACAATCTAAATTAATTGAAGTTTTATTAAAATGTACAGTTAGACCAAGTTTATAAAAGTTCTCATTAAGTTTTACGGTTACTAAAAATGCGACTTAGTTCAACTTAGATTATTTTGTTAATAATACTCCCTATGTTTCTCAATAAGTGTCATTTTAGAGTTATGCACACGGATTAAGAAATCTTTAAATTTTACATATTTTCCATACAAAAACATCATTACCCATACATTTCAACCAATAGAAAAATAAAATGCAGAATAAAGTTAATAAATTTTGCATTGAAATGCTAAAACGACACTTATTTTGCAACGAAAAAAATCTCTACAACGACACTTAATATGAAACGGAGGGAATATAATTTTATTAGCTGAAGTTTTATTAAGTAAGACTCGATGTAACTGTACAACTTAATAAAACTTCAGCTAATAAGATTATATTATTAACAAAATAATCTAAGTTGAACTAAATTTATGGGTCAGATCCAGATGGTCCGTTAAATGCTTCTCATTGACTTGTAGTTATGCAAGTTTGTTTTGGAAGTTGTTAATTTTTTGGATTTAAATAAGAATTTATTTAATTTAAATTTTTCGGGCATGACTATTTGAGAATTATTATTTTTAGGCCTTTTTCTAAAACTCGGACGCGGAGGCGATTATACGGCCGAGTAAACGTGATGCGGGTGGGTAACGTTGCGAGTTGAGCCACTTCGGTTGCATAAAACGGTGACCCGAGTAAAGAGCGTTGACTCCAAAACGCGGCCGCGTAATCGACGAAATCGCTTGGTCCACAAAATCGCTGATTCCACAGTAGATTGGAATCTTCTCAATTGAATAGAAAGGCAGAGCTAAAAGACCAATTACAGACTGATACAAAGGCCTTTTTTTCTTGTCCGGTAATTAGCTTTGTGTGTCTTGAACACAAGAAGAAGAACACAAGAAGAAGATTCAGTCAAAAAAATTTACAGTCAAATAGATCGAAGAAGAAGAAGAAAGTGACTCACATCCTAAAGTTAATAAGTTATAGTGGAAGCATTGTATCACTGCTTTGATAACACGTGACAACTAAATCATATAATTTAGGATATTGCTCCTACAAAACTTTTACTACCGGTATTTTACCCAACATTTCTTTTTTCTTGTAGATGTTTTCCACCAATTTTTTTTGGTTTCTTGTAAGTGGATTTTTTTTTGATATTAGATGTGATATAAAAGAAGTATAGTTATATTTTGTGATCTAATTTAGTATGTATTTAAAATTTTGTAAATCTTAGTACAAATGATGTTTATACATAAATATGTATTATACATAAATATCTTGTATTACATATATAAATAGGATATTATATATAAATATTTTGTATTATAGATATAAATATGATATTATACATATAAAAGTACCAAAAATTCCTCCCCGCGTACTCCCCGATTTTTTTCCGATTTTTCAATAAATTGTTAGGCCCGGATGCGCCGCACGCGTAGCGCCTAGCGAATTTCCGAACAAGGTTTTTAGGTGAGGAGCACTCGAGCAATTGATTCCCCTTAGGTGAGCAGGGTGCATAATAAGTAGGAAAATGGGGAAAATGTGAAAGGGAAGACATAGCGGCAAAAACATATTTGTGAAATTGGCGGGTTTCCCAACCTCAAACCCTAACAATCAGTACCAATATTCTCTGAGATTTTTTTCTTTCTGTTGATGTCGTCAATCCCAAATATGAATAGCTTAAGATGCTTCTACACTCGAGCCAACTCTCTCCTCCTCCTCCGATCTCCCTTCACCATCCCCGTCCGCCGCCTCTCCTCCGTTTTCGACTCTCTCCCCAATCAAACCTTCAATTCCATCTCAGACGTCGATTCAAAGACACACACCACTTCCGGAATCACAAAAGGCGCGATTTCGAGCAGACAAGAGGACAAGCCCGAGGAGAAGCACAGGAAAGCTGGTCGGGGGTGGGACCCAGGGGAAGTGGTTATGAACAAGAAGAAAGGTAAAGTGAAGACTTGCTGGGTTTGCGAGAGCTGTGGCCATTCGGAAGGGCAATGGTGGGGAAGCTGTCGCTCTTGCAACAAAGTTGGGACCATGCGCCGTTTCTCCGAAGGCTCTGAGTCACGTGCGAGTGGTGTTGGTGGTGGCGGCGGCGGCGGCGGCTCGGAAGGTGCTGGTTTGGCTTGGTTGCCTGAGCAAGGAGTTGCTCAGCCGCTCAAATTGAGTTCTGTTATCGATGGGATTACTCATCAGCAATGGAGAATTTCATTGTATGTTTCCTTTTTTTTTTCTTTGTGATGATTTGATTCTGTTACAGTCTAGGATACTGTTTGTTTGTGGGAGATATCAATTCTTGTGATGTGTTATGTTTTTTAAGGCCAGGACTTTTTGGGAATGAAGTTGGGAGAGTGCTTGGTGGTGGTCTTGCACCAGGTTGGTTGGTTGGTTGCTGTCTTCTTCACTATGTGATCCATTTGTCTTCTTTTATTTCAGTTTATCCAAAGCTCTCTCTTTTTTTTTAATACCTTTGGCTTACTATGATAGGTTCACTGATTTTGATTGGTGGTGACCCTGGTATTGGCAAGAGTACCTTGTTATTGCAGGTAAATATATATGATTAATAATTTTTGAATTGTTTTTTTTTCTTCCAATGTTCCCTCATTTTGATTAGTGGCTCACTGATTTTCTCTATTTTTTTTCTTAAATGGAAGATTGCATCTATAATTGCTGAGGGGAATGATTTGGCCCAACCAGCACCGGTCTTGTATGTCTCTGGTGAAGAGGTTAGTTGTAGACTTGTAGTCTCCTTTTGTTATTCTCAAATGTACCTTTGGTTCCTAAATATCCCCGCATCAGGATTCTTGTTCAAAACTCATGGGTTGAATATATGCTCAGTTACTTTTTTTTTTGTTAACTATGCTGCTTTTAAGATGCTCTAAGTGAAGTTTACATGAACGTCTTTAAGATGCCAAAAAATAATGTTTGCTAGGGCTGTTTTCCTTCTCTCCTTTTTGTCCTTTACGGTAGAGATATGGTAATTTTAGTATGTTCTGAAAGGATCTCATCCCATGCATTGTGTTGGCTTGATTACATGGTTGTTCATAAGATCTTATTTTCTTTTTCACAACTGCAGAGTGTCGACCAAATAGGAAGTCGAGCTGACAGGATGAAAATTGAGACAGACGAGCTCTACCTGTTTTCCAGTTCTGATCTTCAGGTATACTTTTTTTTTATGTGGATTAGTATTCTCTTATCGTAAATAAACAAGTTACATTCTCTAAGCGCCTTAGAAATGCAAGGGGGTATTCCTTCCTTTTTGTGCTAGTTGTTAATCTTCCTCATGTCAGACACCATTCCTATACTTTTTGATATTCTTAATCCTTTATTTCTTTTAGTACATGGTAATTTGGATGAAGCAAATCATTTGTTTTTAATTTATTTCAGGATATTCTAACAAAAGCTCATCGCCTCTCTCCGCGAGCTCTCATTATTGATTCAATTCAAACGGTTTATCTAAAAGAGGTGACTGGAAGCGCTGGCGGTCTCACACAGGTTCAAAAGTTTTCCTCCTGTATTCGCTTAGTTCCTGACTAAAATACTCTTCTTATTACTATGAGCAAGAAAGTTAAGCCATAGCTGGTTTTTGTTTCCTCCCATCTATATGGAATCACACATCTTTTAGTAGTCTTATGTTGTAGTCTTGTAGATGAAGAACGACCTCCACATCCCTTAATTTGTTACTGTTTGCTGAGAAGGTTAGTTTTTTTTGGCAATCTCTGATGGTTACAGGTTAAAGAGTGCACATCAACCTTGTTGCGGTTTGCTAAGAAATCAAATGTCCCTGTTTTCTTGGTGAGTAAGCCGATTGTTTCCTAAATCTAATTAGAATATTTGGATCAGCTCTTCTACGCAGACTAATTTCTGGTTTAGGTTGGACATGTTACAAAAGCGGGAGATATTGCAGGACCTCGTGTTTTGGAGCACATAGTAGATGTTGTGTTGTACATGGAGGTGATCCGCTTTTTTGTTTTCTGGTTTGTTAAGATATCTTCTTCAATAAATGGCACTCTGTAGTTCTAACTATATGCTTCTGGTTTTGCTTTGATTAGTCTGATAACCTCTTTTTAGACTATGAACTTGGCATTTCTGTTCTTTCAAATTTCAGGGTGAAGAACATTCAACTTACCGGTTGCTTCGACCTGTGAAGAATCGGTTTGGGTCGACTGATGAAGTATGTATGCAAATCCTTGATAAAATCACGTAAAGCTAGTATGCTAGTTAATTCACAATATTGTCTTCCCTTGGTGGTTTTTTTCTTCTACAACTGTCTTAGTTCAAGCATCTCATTTTCTGTGGACTGTGTTTCCTTTATTATTTTACTTGATAGATGTTGCTTATCATCTGCAAACTTATTTTTTATTCGAAGTCGAGATAGTATGGAAAATAAATTCGTGGCTATCATCTTTGTCAGCTTGGCGTTTTTGAAATGTCGCAATCAGGGCTTGAAGTGGTCTCAAACCCTAGTGGTATATATCTTAGTCAACAGAACACAGATTCAGATGTTTTAGCTGGATTAGCTGTAGCAGTTGTTATGGATGGATCTCGGAGTTTCCTCATTGAAATTCAGGTAGAACACCAGATAATTCCTTTCTTATGCTTCAGAATATCAGTTGTAAAAGGGCTCCAAACTGCGTTTTGAAAGTCCTAATAGATTTTGCTATTTTCAGTATGATAAGAGAATCATGACTTTCATTAGCCGTAGTATGTAGGTTCTTAATAGACGACAGTCCCATATATGTTGTAGTTCCTACTGAAACGTTGCTTTTGTCTTTACGTAGGCGTTGTGTGCGACTGGCTCAACAGTTTCAAGGCATGTCAATGGTGTTCAAGCAAGCAGAGCTGACATGATAATTGCGGTTAGTGCAACAAACGTCTTGGCTTGTCGTCCAAAACCAATAACGTTTAGAACAGTCCCTCTTTACTTTTTCTATTTAACCTTTATCGTATTGTTATGTTTTGGTCTATCATGTCACAGGTTCTTATGAAGCAAGCTGGACTTAGGATTCAGGAATCTGTAAGTATTGTGTCAATATGCAGTATTGCCCACCATGTGAATCTTGTTACCTCTAAAAACATAGAAGGTGCTAAAATAAATGATAGGAAGCGTATCAAACTCCAGTCTTCTCTATGTGAATACTACTCACCTCGTAATGCTAATAAATAAATAATTTTGGTATTTGTAGGGTATCTTTCTGAACGTTGCTAACGGGATGGCTCTCTCTGAGACTGCTGGTGACCTTGCAATAGCAGCAGCAATTTGTAGCAGGTGAGGCATTGTTTACTACTCTTTGGTCTCTTAAGAGTGTTATCCTGGGACTATAGCTGCACAATTGTTTTGATTGCAGTTTCTTGGAGTTTCCAATTCCTCACGGCGTGGCATTCATCGGCGAGATTGGTCTTGGAGGCGAAATTCGCACAGTAAGCAAATGTCATTGGAAGAATCAGCTGACTGTTTGTTATTTAGAATTTGGATTAAATGTGATTAAAAGGATGATAATGGTAATACAGGTACCAAGAATGGAGAAAAGGGTAAGTACAGTGGCAAAGCTAGGTTTCACCAAATGTGTGGTTCCCAAATCAGTGGAGAAGTCACTGAAATCGCTGGGTTTGAAAGAGATTGAGATTATTGGGTGCAAGAATCTGAAAGAGTTGATCAATTCAGTGTTTAGGGGATAATGAGAGTAAACAAACTTCTTTTTTGGTCTCTTCACCTTCTTTTTCGGCTCAATTGTTCAAACCATATTTGGGGAGTAATTTGTAGTGCCTGTGTAAAAAGAAACTATTTTATCCATTCCTTTATTTCTGTCTACCTCTTATTTAAAGAAACATTTTTACCTAGGACACAATACATCTTATTTATTACACTATAGCATACATTCTTCCACCCACACACTTTCTATAACTATTCTATTCATTCTTAACTAAAGTAGTTATCTCTTAGTTCAATCATAAAAGTCTAGGAAATGTTCCTTTATAAAATAGATAAGTGGTGGGCTTTCACCGCAACCATTGATCAGTTTTCAATTTCGACGGTCAAGATCTATTTTCCCAGATTTTTATTAAGACTTATATCACCCAATATTCCTATCTACTAGGTGAACTTTTGTTCTTTCATCATCTACAACCAAGATTATTACTATTGTATTAAGCAAAATCAGCATCGCTCTTGTTCTTGTTTACTTTTTTTCAACAGATTACAGCTCCCAAATCTCAAAATTGAAAACTTGGCTCATTACACAATTCAAATCCGCTTGCAAAAAAGTCTCCAATTTCTACTGCACTCATCGAAGAATCACTCATCTATACAATTTCACCACTGATTCTCGAACTAAGTCTCATGCTGCAACCATCGTCGTCGACAACTTCCGTGAAAAGGGTCATGAATACCATGCTCAAAGTACTTCCTTTTAATCCCAAAATTTGTACCTTTAACTCTAAATTAACTGTTTCAATTGAGTTTTTGATATGTTACTATGTTGATGTAGCGGCTCGTATTAGAGAGATGTTAGAGCGTATCTGAATGACACAAGAGAGTTTGCCGTCCAATATTGATGAGGACATCCTATGCAGAGCCCAAGTAGCTGAGAAGTTAAGAGCTGAAACTACCAGCCAAGACCCCTACCGGAAAGCACATCCACCTGAAAAGATTATTTGCTTCTAATTAATTATTTCATCTGTTTTGCTCGTCTAAGACCATTAGAGGTCAGTTCTAAAAGCCGTCTATGGCTTCGATTCAATCCATACTCGTGGTGCTTCTGTCTTTTCTTCCTCTAGCCTCGGTGCTCCCTCCAGCTCTATCGGTACTTCTTAGTTGTTCTTCATAGTTGTTAGGTTTTGTTCCGTTTGCAAGTCGGTCAGCACCCTGGTTCTCAGGGTTTGTCCATGTCTGGGTTTCTCTCCTCTTCGTGGGATCTACGGGATATGAGGTCTCTTAGATCTCATTGGTGTGATCTCATTTTCCCAGCGCTGGAGTCATTTCGCTCAGAGTTCTGCCTTCGGTGGATGGGCTCATCTGGCTTGTGCTAAGGATCCGATGAGCGGATGTGGAGTGCGGCTGTCTTCAGCCTATTTTGTATAGTTCTTTGGAGTGTAGCTGCCTCGTGGCTGTTCGTCCGAGTAATGCTCGTCTGTTAATGCGGGTGTGCTTGGTTTCTGATTTGGTTGTGCTTGTGTTGGTGGATGCTCTTGATGTCATCGGCGAGCTGTTTTTAGTCGAATCAAATCTTAAAAAAAAGATTATCGGGGAGGCCAAAATTACTGGGTTCCGTCTTTCATTATAATTGTGGCTCTGCTTTTTGCGACAAGTGGTAAGTGCAGTTTGGTTGAGAGCAATTCTAGCGGCTCGATTTGTTGTGTTAGTCGCCGTTTAGACTTGTTCGAATTGTTGTTTAGTTTTTTTTTTTCCATTTTTTTGTTGACATTTTACTTCTGTCAAAATCTTAAAAATTTGTAATAATATCTTTACATTTTTACCAAAAAAATGAAAGACATTTTCAACGAAGTAATTTCATACAATTTGTTTATATATTATGTTCTACAATTAATTTATTAAAAAGTTACATGATATATTAGAAAATAATACAGTTAGGTTAAATGTAAAATAGATAATTGTATTTAATGTTAGTTTATTTTTTTGGTAATAAATTTAACATATGGTAATAACTTATACATTATCTTTAAAGTAAATATATCTAATTATGATATTTAATCTCTATAATATTATTTGAGAAGTCAGTTTCCCACGTTTCGCGCTCATGTAACTCTCACGGTGATTTATTACAATGATACCCTTAATGAATTAAAAATTTTACATATCGTTACTATATTGAAATTGATTTTCCTTTTAAAAAAAAAATTTATGCTAATTAGAAGTTTCCTTTTTAGTTAACATAAATAAATACATTTATAGATTAAAAAACGAATTTAAAACAAAAGAATATATATTTATATATAATATGATTTCATAAAAAGGAAAGTTAACAAAAAGTAATTTTGATATTAAAAAAATATTTTCTTTAAAACATAATCTTAAGCAATATAAATATATTTTCAAAGTAATAAAATATTTTCCTTATATCTATGTATTTTCTCAGATAATTACAGAAAAAAAATTGATTAGATAAACCAAGATACCTTTAGTTGAATAATAATATTTTATAATTAGTATTATTGAAATGGTTTATTTATTATTTAATATTTGTTGACTAATAATATTTGTTGACTAATAATATTTTATAATAATGGAAAAACTAAAAGTTTCTATAAAAACATTTTACTTTTATAAAATAATTTCTCAATAAAAAATTGAAAGAACTGGTATTTATTTTTAAAACTTTAAATGGTAATTTTGTGAAAATTAATTTTGCCAAACAAAATACTTTAAATAATATAGTCATAGATATTTTTAAGGAACTAATCATATTATATTTTCCACAATTAAAATATCTTTTTTTTATTTTTATTTGTTTGCTTATTATTTGTTTCCCTTTTTATTCGTACAATCCAATATACCTATAGTTAAAGTATATAAGAAAATCTGAATTATTATGTTTAAGATTATTTAAAATAAATTTCAGTTTACTTTTATAAGTCTAAGGTATATTATTACTTAGAGCTTACAAAATATTTTAATTATTATAAAAATATCAATATGCGTTTATGAGATTACAAAATTTTATTAGTTATTTTTAAACAACTTTCTACCGATCATTGATTTATTTTTAATTTTTTTAGAAAATCAACAAATAATAAATTATTATAAATGGTAAAAAAAATATTTACACATTTAAGATAAAACTGAACTGATATGATAAATAAAACCAAACTAATTTGGTTTAACAAATAAAAAATAATTATACTTTAATACAAAGGAATATATATTACCCTATCCACAAAATGAGTACTTAGAATAATCAATTTTATTATATCTAAAATCAAAGGTAAAATAAAAAACATATTATTTTATCGTAATGTTTATTTATTTTTATACATTTAAATTATGGGATACTTTAAACCATACCAATAAATAAAAATAAAAAATTAACTAATTGTTACAATTTATTTCTTTTGTAAAACATACATGCATGAGATTTCAAAATATTATCGTTGTATTTATTTATGTATTCTGAATCGATCAACACATATGTCTATTTTTCTATTTGATTTTCAAAACAATGAATAATATGATTATTAAAATATATTACATATCTAAGAGAGAAAACAATCTAAATGAAAATCACAAATTATTAAAAAAGATTAATCTATTTAGAACAAAAAATAGCATGGTTGAATTCGAAGAATTTGATGCTATCTAATATACTAAAGTGATAATCAAACTAATCATATATTACATATCCAAATTCACATGCCTAACGAAAAATAATATAATATTATTTATTTAAATGATAAAATAATTGAAATTAAAATTAAAATATTAATAAATTATTATAACATATTTATTTTATAAGTATTTATATCCGTGCATGAGCACGGAAGAATCACCTAGACACCCACAACACCTTACTTTCACCTTTCGGAACTATGAAAATGGGATCATGTCCGACGAAGGTAATATCGATGAAGACTTTTGCCGTGAAAAATTTTCTGATTCCAGCACATCCGATCCCAAGAAGCTTCGTAGCTGACCTCAATCTGATCTAGTTGTGGATAAGTGCATATGGTATGCAAAAGATATAGAAGGAAATTGGTTTTATCGATGTTCTATATGTAACTTTTCCTTGGATCTCTCTTGCTTCAGAAATTTTCCACTTCAAACTGTGGAAAACCCAAAGAATCATCCTCATTCACTGGTCTTCTACCATCGACCACTGTTAACACTATGTGATGCTTGTGGGTTGGTCAATCTGCTGGAGCCAAGCTATGCTTGTTTTCAATATAATTACATGGTTCATCAAAGCTGCATCGACTTACCAAGAGTCATCAAGATATTTTTTTTTTCACTTAAATTTCCATTTATTAAAAGGGTAAATCAAAACCTGGCACAACTCACAAACGAGCTGTACAAACATTCAGACATCAAGAAAGAGGAATAAAACAACTCAAAAATTGAAGAAAGAAAGCCAAGCAGCTAACACAGACTTTTGCCCTGCTTGCAACACTTGACGACGAGCTAATGGATCCAACCTGAGTTTAATCATCTGTTTTATCTCTGCAATAAGAGTTCCTGGGAGCTTTGTCTCATTGGAATGAATTCTTTTGTTTCTCTCCTTCCAAACCAAATGAATCACTGCTTGATACACAAGTCTCACAATCAGAGTGATGTTCTTATCTCTAGATGGAGCTAACAACCATCTCAATACTGCTTCAAATTCCTGAGGGGCTGTTAGATTCATTCTAGAGAGAAAATGTGACCACACCTGTGTACTAAAGGCACAGTCAAAGAACAGATGTTGCCTGCTCTCGTTTTGACCATTGCACAGCACACAAACCGCAGGCACCTGCAAGCCCCAACTGATCAATCTGTCCCTTGTAACCATCCTGTTCCTAGCAGCCACCCACGAAATAAAAGCATGCTTCGGGATTCTACCAGCAAACGACACCACTTTATGCCAGAACACTTCTGGTGGGGGAGCATGTAAGGCTCGCCACGTCTCCTTCGTAGAGAAAGCTCCATTTCCAATCCCCTCCACTGGACGCCACACATACTTATCATCCGTTTCAGAATGCAGTATCTCCTGGGCACTTGGTAAACAAGCCTTGAGCAAAGAGATTATCGGCCTTCTGCTTCTGCTCCTGTCTAACCACCACCCTTCAGCAGTAAGAGCGTCAGCCACCACAGCATCAATACTCATACCTGACACTTGCGGACCTCTCTGACTTATCACATCGATAAGAGGTCCTAGAGAAGTCCAATTGTCGTACCAAAATCTCGCTGTGCTGCCTGATCCTATCTTGCAAGAAACCATTGGGCGAGCTACTGGTCTTAACTTACATATAGCTCGCCATATCCAGCTCCCCCTATTCACTGGATCCAAAACCCAAAAGTTCTCCTGACCAATCAAATTTCTTCGAACCCATGAAACCCACAAGGACCCTCCTGCTGTGAAGATAAGCCAAATCAGTTTCAGACCAAGAACTTGATTCCAATCTGCAAGTCTCTTAAGACCCAGACCACCTGCTTCTTTAGGAGTGCACACTGATTCCCAAGAGATCTTCGCTCCCCTTGCAGAATTCGGAGCTCCATTCCAAAGAAAAGCTCCACACATTCTTTCAAGGATGCTTATACATTCCGCATGAATAATAAACATTGAAGCCCAGAAAGAAATAGTAGAATATATAACTGCTTGTATCAACTGAAATCTGCATGCGAACGATAAGTGCTTAACCGTCCAAGAACTGAAACGAGCAGAAATCTTATCCAGCAGGGGTTGAAAGTCTGATCTTGTCATCTTCTTTGGAGACAAAGGAACCCCCAAATACCTCAAAGGCAAAGACCCTTGCTCAATTCCCACCTCCATCGCTAGACTGCGGCATCTAGTAGCACATCCTCCATCCAAAAGAAGTTCTGATTTCTGTTTATTAATCTTCAAACCCGAAATCAATCTAAACTCTTCAAGAATTTGCAAAATGCCTCTAAGAGATTCCGCCAAACCATCAAAAAAGATCAGGACATCGTAAGTGAAGCTCAAGTGAGTGATTAACGGCGCTTCACATTCAGGATGTATACCAAATTTTCCATCGATTGCTCCCTTGTCAAGCATCTTGGAAAACACGTCCATGGCTATCACGAAGAGGAGAGATGATATGTGATCACCCTGTCTTAGACCTTTCTTACCAGGGAAGAAACCATGGAGTTCTCCATTAATTGCAATGCTATAAGATGGAGAGGTGACGCATTCTTTCAGCCAGTCGATGAGTCTAGGCGGAAGCTCAAGTGTGCTCAGGAATTTAAAGAGAAAATCCCAACTCAGATTGTCGTAGGCTTTAGAGATGTCAATCTTCAAGCAACCCCTCGAAGTAGGACCCGAAGCATTAAAATCCCTCACAAGCTCTGACGCCAGAAGAACATTCTCACATAACAGCCGCTCCTGCACAAATCCCACTTGGTTTCTCTGAACAATGTCTGAGACACAGAGCTTCAACTTCCTCTTAAGCAGTCTAGCCATTACTTTGTAGACCGTGGTACACAGAGAGATCGGTCTAAACTGACTAAGCTGGTCTGCCCCAATAACTTTTGGAATGAGCGAGATGGCAGTGGCGTTGAATTGCCTCAACAAACGACCAGCAGTAAAGAACTCCTTGATTGCTCCCACTGTATCTGCTCCAACAACCTGCCATGATTCCCAAAAAAACTCTGTTGATAGCCCGTCAGGTCCCGGAGCTTTGATTTTAGGCATAGCAAACAGAGTATCTTTAATGGTCTCCACTGAAGGAATCTCAACAAGCTTCTGCGCAATATCTTGAGGGCACCTATATGATAACAGACCCCTCAGCTCTTCAACGGAAACTTCTTGTATCGAATCATCAATAGAACCCAAAAGATTTTTAAAGAAAGCCACCACCATTTCTCTGATCTGTGACGCATTAAAAACCCGATGACCACCTCCATCTACTAAATAATTGATGCAATTCCTCACTTGGTGAGCCAACACTGCTTTATAAAAGAATTTTGTGTTTGCATCTCCACAATCCAACCAACGAATTCTCGCCTTTATACTGAAAAAAACTTCTTGCGCTGACTCAAAGAACTGCTATTTCCTTCGAGCCACAAACTCCTGACGAAATAAAGAATCAGTAGGAGAGGTAAGCATCTGAAGTTGGATTGCTTTCAAAGACTCGAGCGCTTCTTTTGCTTTTTGCTGAATATTCCCAAACCCTTCCCGACCTTCTACAAGTTGATTTTGCTTTCTTCAGTCTATGACCCAGAGAGAACAACTTAGACCCCACTGGAATACTTTCTTCCCACGACTTGAGTAATTCCACAAGAAAGTTCGGATGAGAGGATATAAAGGAGAAATATTCGAAGCTGCATTTTCTTGTTTGAGGCAGCGAAGAAAATGTCACAACCGCAGGGGAATGATCAGAATCTCCAGGAGCTTCAAAAACACTAACAGCCTCTGGGTAGCTATCCCTCCATTTCTCATTACACAGCACTCTATCCAACTTTCTAAGGATTGGATCTTCTGGTCTGTTGTTTGATCACGAGAAGAAAGAACCCCTTATATCCAAATCCGAAAGACAACTCTCCTCCAATGCTCTCTGAAATTCCTCCATACCTCTCACTGGAAGGTCATAAGGCATAATGGAAAAGTGTTCTGCTGCCGTCAGGATCTGATTGAAGTCTCCAAGAACCACCAAGGGAGAAGCTGCTACTAGGGAGTTGTTAGAAATTGTAACTAGGTCCCTCCACAAAGTACGTCTATCTGCCTCAGTATTACGAGCGTAGACAAATGCAATAGTGCAGTTTGTGCCCAACGCAGGATCCATAACTCCACACAGCATTAACTGATCTGTCTTCAAGTACACCACCACAGATAAATTCGGACTCCAGAGAAGCCAAATTCGACCTCCCTGCGCTTCTGAGTAATTATTCTCAAACCTCCAACCCGGAGCTATTCCTCTTAACACACTTGCAAAATTTTGTTCCTGTACATGGGTCTCCAACAGAGCACCAACCGACGACCCAAGACTCTGAAGACAAGACTTCACTACCCTCTGACGACCAGAATGGAACTAAAAATCTTCATATTTACAAAAAAAGGGGGAGAAACAGAACAAATCATTGCAGCTTACTCGGGGAGCTCCCCGCAGTAAGATACTTTGACGATTTTGGAGGGGAGCCCACTGCCCCGAGGCTTCCCACAGAGCCATTTGACGCAGAGCTCTTCTATAATTCTTTGACTGCTTGGTAAACCAAACTGATTCATCCTCTCCCCTTTTGCCTACTCCATCCTGAGCAACACCACTTCCTTCAGACCCTTTGAACCTTTTGAGCTTTGCCTCATCACTTATCTCTCCTTCTTCTAGAACATCCTCTACTTTCTTCGAAGGCGAAATCACCACACCAGAATCCACGACCTTAACCGTGTCCAGCACCTCTACTCCAGCTTGCTGGAAGCAATTGGAATCACGAGTAGTCTTACCATCCTTTGGGTTAACCTCCACTACTTCATTAGACTATGTTGGAGAGCTCAGCGCCCTTTTCCTAGCTCTGGCTCTGGAACGTGATCTTCTACGAGATCTTGATCTTGATCTAGCTTTTGGAGACTGAGTCATTTCTTCATGTTCTACCAAATCCACCAGCTCCAATGATTTGACCAAAGAAACGTCTTCACTTGCCTTCACAACACTAACCAAGTTATCCTGCTTCTCCTTTTTCTGGCCTTGAGTCTTTCTCATTATAGGTTTGCGACATCGGTTCATCAAGTGACCGAACTTTTCACAATTGATGCACTTGGGAGGAAGACTTGGATACTCAACATTCACTCTAACTGCATTCCCCTGAGTGTCCCTTACTTCTACTGCGGATGGCAAAGCTTTCGATAGATCGATTTCCACTTTAACCTTCGTATCTCCAAAGTGGAAGGGATCCAGTCTTGACTTTTCGGTATGTAGAGGGTCACCAACGCCACTAGCAATAACACTAATACCGTCCAACGAATATAACTGAGGAGGAACATCTTTTAAAACAACCCAAGTCAGAGCAAACAACAACTCTTGAGCAGCCAGGTTACCATCAGCTGACCAAGGGAACACCGAGAAGGCGCAACGATCTGCTTGCCAGTAACCTACTTGCAGAACCCATTCCCTCGTTTGAACTGACGGGATGTTGATCAACACACACGTATCGGACACCGTTCGAACCGTGATTCTCCCAAACTTCCCCCAAATCGGGTTCAAATCCGCAACAATCTTCTCCGCCGTGGGTCGACGACCGTGAAAATGAGCAACAACATGATCCTTCCAGAGTTCCGACGTCTTCAAAAGTAGCGACTCTGGCGCTTGCACAACCGGAGTTCCATCCTCGAGGAAGGACGGATTTGAGATCTTTCGAAGATTCCTCAACGACGACTTGAACCTAGCTGCGTAAGAGGAGACCCTAGCTGCTGGAACTGCCGTCAGAATCGACGAAGACTGGAGTTTCATCTCCAAATTGCGATTTCGGAGGTGGTTTTCGTGATCTGAGATCTTCGAAGGAGAAGGCCCTCCTGGGTCGATGGAAGGATTCGCCACCGGAGAGGAACCAAGTGACACCATGACACAGGAAAATCGATTCGGATTACTTCTCGCTAGCCGCCGTGAGGCCAACCAACGGCGGAAAACACACTGGAATCCTAAATCGCTTTATCGCCCTTTTAGTCGCGAAGAGAGAGAAAAAGCTTTTTGGTTAAAGCTTCGATGAGTCATCAAGATCATGCGACACCAAAATCGTCTTTCTCATACTCTTTACATTGAAACCGTTACTGTTTTGATAAATCTTTCTGAAAATAAATCACGACCGAAAATATTTTGATCCAAAACTCAAATAACCATCACGAAAGCCAAAATTAACACAAACTTATCATCTAATTAAATGTTTGTCATCACTATTTTGGGTCAAAGTTTGTCGGGGGCAATTCTTCTCATGCCCCTATATATCATTCCTTAATCTCTATTAGACAGTTTTCTTCTTTTAATTTTATATGTCTAAGGAAAAATCATAAAATTAAATCGGAAACGTGAATATTTTTATTTGATTTATAGAATTTGATAAAAAAATATTTCAAAAATCAAAAAAACTGTTTTTTCATATTTTCACGAAAATCATCAAAATATGGTTAAAACGATTTTAAAATAATTTTTTTCCAAATTTGAAAGGTATAGAAGTTAAATACTTGTCCATGGGTTCACTAATCCATGGGAGGGGGGGTTAGGGTTTAATTTTGAAAAGAAGGGAGGATTTGATTTGAGATTTTGTGTTTGATCAAAATAGAATTATTAAAAAGGGGTATAGAAGATCAAGGGAGATCATAGGAGATTGTGTTTAAAGAAATATGGGTACGGGAAAAATTGCTTCAGTTTGTCGTTACTATAAATCGATTAAAAATGGAACATAATCGGAGTTTAGTGCGGGTTTTTGGCCAGTAGTACTTAGAGCACCCTCACGGGTAAGAAACTGTTTTAAGGTTTGAGCAATACAAATGCTATCACTTTTAATAATTAAACTTGAGTGAGTTAATGTACAAGACACATTTTTCTCTTTTTTAACATGATAAGGCACATTGTGCTGGAGGTACACTTTCTCCATATCCACAACTTATTTTATGACTAATCTACCCTCCGCTGTGTGAAGAGAGACTAAGAAGACGCTGGATGAAAAGACGCTGGATGAAAAGAAGACTTGTTAGTGTTTTATTAATGTACTAGATTTTGACCCGCCCTTTAAAGGGCGGGTATATTTTTGTTTTAATTTAATTTTTATATTTGTATTTTCTTTGTGATTATATTCGTATTTTTTTTTGTAATCATATTTGTGTATAAATCTTAATCAAAATATATTTTATTAAATAATAGCAATTTAAAAATTGATTTTGTATATTGCCGGTCGAACCCACCAACCCGCAGGTTTCAATTTTTTTGTTAAAAATATGACTCATACAACCCGCAAACAAATAATTTGTATCGGCATTCACTCCATTTAATTTTGCGGTTTAGCGTGGGTTATAAATTTTTTAAAAATAATTATTTAATTTAGTTATTATAAAAATATATTTATATTAAAAATTCCATATTTTTAAAATTTTAAATTGTTTTTTAAATTAACATATTTTTGAAAAAATGTTTACTTTTCTTTTTATTTTTATTTTAAATACTTTTTGGATTGGCGGATACCCGCAATCCAAAATCTACCAACCCCCCCCCCCCCACCACCCCGAATAAAATACTTATAACCCGCATCCTCAAATCAATTTTTTTTCAAATAGTTGAACAAAATTTATGATCCGCCCTTAAAAAAGAAAGATATATTTTTAAAAAATATAATTTTTATAAAACTCAGGCTGTAACCAATTATATCTCTGAATATCAAATTTTTCTCTAAGATATATTTAATTGTTCTCTCACATCTCTAAACCTATAAATATATCTGCAAAAAATATACAAAATTTCAAATTGAGATTAGTATGATAAGGGGTTCGATATATAATATACTTTTAAAATAGGAGTTTAAGTTCCATAATAAAGAGTTCGATATACAAAAAAAATATGATTCCTAGAAAAATAGGAATTTATCATTATGGAACTTCTTTGTTGTTGTTCCAGTTATATCTCGGCATATAAACAGTTATATATAGGTTGTTGTAGTTATATTTATAGGTTCCATGTACTTTTAAAATTTGACTCAACTATTATCAATTGGTCATAATATAATTAGTCAAAAATATTTGTATCCAAAAAACTCGACTCGGAATCAACCCGAAAATCAAAGGCTCATACTCTATTAGACATTGTCTATATATTCGAACGGTTTTAAAGTATTATATCCAAAAACCAATATCAAACACAACCCGCATCGAAAACCGAACAAAATTATTGAAAATGTTAAAATCTTAATTTTTAATATATTTTGTTATATATATATATGGTTAATATGCTCTTAATAACTTTAAGTAAAATCATATTTAATATAAAAAAGTTAATCGAATAAC
Source organism: Raphanus sativus (assembly GCF_000801105.2). Lineage (NCBI taxonomy): Eukaryota > Viridiplantae > Streptophyta > Magnoliopsida > Brassicales > Brassicaceae > Raphanus > Raphanus sativus. The sequence goes on along the minus strand of NC_079513.1, from coordinate 7,002,173 downwards.
CTATTTAAAACTTGTACTAAATGAGTTTATATGAATTTTTATTTCTATTAAAAGTTCACTTAACCCTGCTAAACTCTATTTTAACATCATATGCTTTTTAAATTGATAAACTTAATATTTGTGTAAAATATTTAAAATTTGAATAAATTAATGTCTGCTTGAATAAGTCTCAGTTTCTTGATGGTGTTTAAAACATTGATTAAAGCATATACTATTTACTTTTATTTTCTTATAACATATCATTGTTCAAGTCCTATTAGTTATTGTAATGGAAATAATATTTATGAAAGTATAATATCAATAGCAAACGTTTTCGACTTTTAGCAAAAAAAAAATATCAAACGTTTTCGAACGACATAACTTTAATTATTGGGATGCATATCAGCATATGCTGTAGAATTAAACATAGTCGACAGTTTAGTCATCGAAAGTAGTGGGTCCCTAATATTGTGGAATTAAAAGGGGAGGTTATAAAATATGTACGCATAGAAGTAGTTTTTTTTAATATTGCTTAGAAGTAATTATGGTTATAAAATTTGACATGGTTAAACAGGTATATTTTCATGCACGTTTCAGTTAATAAAAAAGATGGACATGACTACTAATTAGATACAGTTATATAAAAATCAGTTTTTTTTTAAATTGGACATAACTCCATATCAATTGGACATGTTGAAGAATTAATAGTATTGATGTTTTACTCATTTATAGTTTATTTTGTTTTTTTCTCTAATTTTAAGATATATTTGAGAAATATATTTATGCAGTAAATTTTATTTTTTTATTCTCTATAATTTGATATCCACTTTGATATATTTTTTTGTTATATTTCAAAAGGTACAAATAAAAAATGTGGATGAAAGAATTGTGGATACAATTCTCAAAAACAAAATTTGGAAACATCCAACTATTATGAGCCCTCTCAATATGAATCTAATAAACTTTGTTGTTAAAAATAAAAATAAAAAGAATCTAATAAACTTCATCCAATGGTTGTGATTGATCTTGCTACAAAAAAATAATGTTTTTTATCGGTTTGTTGTTGTAATATTTTATATGTGGTTGTGGATGCCTTATTTGTGGACAACATATTATTTTGTTAATCTCACCAAAAAATAAGAAAAGGAAGATTTTAGACATGAACTCTTGTTAACAAAAGAATACATGGAGTTGTGGACATGTAAACCATGTGGATAAGACTCATGTGGATAAGAGAAGAAAAATCTAAACATAGACATGTAAAAATGTAAATATAAACTCATGTGAATGCTTTTGTTTCCATGTAAAAATGTTATGGTTGCTCACATTTGTGGATGGAAAAAATAGATAAACATTATTTGGATGGACAACATTATATGGACAACTCTCTCTTAAAATCATCCATGGACAAGATAGCATCTACATCTCTTGAAGTCATCCATGGACAAGACTACGATGGAGCAAACAGCTTTGGAGCTCATCAACTCTCCAAAACTCCAGCGACGGCATATTCTGAACTCATCCACGGCGGATCTCAAACTCGCCCACAGCCGATCCCGAGCTCACCTATCTCGGCGGTGGTTCTGGTTCATGCGACGCCGTGGATTTCTTCTTTGCCGTGGATTTTTTCTTCGCCTTCGATTACAAAAGTTCTGAAATTTTGAGCATGAAATACAATAAACCGTCGAGATTCAAGACTAACATCAAAAAACAACCTTTTGTAGGGTAAAAGAGTAAACGGTGGAGGCTCTAACCTGGTGAGTTTTGCGGTGGGTCTGGTTTCCGAGACGCCGTGGATTTCTTCTTTGCCTTGGATTTCGTCATTGTTCGACAGAGATGAGATCTCCGATGGGATTTCGCCGTGGATCTCTGACGGGATCGAAGAATATACACACATCAAATCAGGGTAAAAACTCTGTCGGGAACGAAAGCGTTTCTTCTTTTGGTTTGAGAGAGATTTAAAAATTAGCGTTGAATTAGTAAAGTGGATCTTGTTTTGAATTAAAGCGTTTCTCCTTTTTGTTTTGTATATCCCTACAGATAAATGAATAATAAAAAAAGGAAACCATGGTTAACTATTTTTGGTTAGGTTAGTTTGATGTGGTCAAAATTAAGGGTATGAAAGACAATAAACATGCCTAAAGTGCTTCACCAGCGGGAAGTGTCTGATTGTGGTATTCATAAGACAAAAAGTGTCTTAGAGAGTAAAAAAATTATTAAACTTTGGGTTTTTGTTCAGTTTGACCAATTATGAAACGGCAGCTGTCTTTTGGAGGTTTTAGAGAGTTGCTTGCATTGTGTTTGTTTAGATAGGAGTTCACTACTTCTCTCCTCTTTTTCTTTTCTTTTGTTTAATGCGCTAGATACTCTTTAAAACCTTCCGATGGACCTGTTTTCTATAACCCAGATCTAGATCTATGATATATAGTATTTTATGGAATGCCATAGGTTAGATCCAGGACCGGTTTTAGGGGTGTGTGATGAGTGCTTAAGCACATGGTCCTAAATTTTTTTCTTTATTTTTCTTAAAATTTGGGGTCCAAAATTTTATAAAAATATCATTATATAGCACAAAGATTATGGAAGTCTTGAGCCGGGCCTGGTTGGATCATGTTATTGGTATCAAAATAAAAACTAAATTTTGATCCGTTTTCAAAAGTTGAAAGCGTAAGATAATTTATATTATAAAATGGCTTAATATGAACCTCTTTAGTCTTTAACACGTAAATCTTATATATTAAAACAGAAGTCATGACTTCTTTCATGTGTAATTTTTTTAGTTTGGACCATCTTTTATTTTTTTATTAAATGTATTTTACTAAGACTGATAATATATAGAATTTTTCAACTACTTTAATCATAATATCTTTTGATATCTTTTCATTTTAAATATAAATATATATTTTAAAAATTCTAAAAAATCTTTTAACAAGATCTCAATTTTAAAAGATTATATGTAAGTATATTCACTATTTCGAAATTACTTATGAAATATTATGAAATATTAATATATTATATATAAATTTATTAATTCATGTATAAATGTTTGCTATTAATTTATTTTATTAATAAAGAGTTGTTGGATAGTTTTATAGAGGATCTTAACAACATTTCATTATAAAATTATTGGACTGATAATAGAGTTTAGTTACTTTATCAATAAACTTCGTGGTACCAACATTACAAATATTACTTGATTATAAAATAATTATGTTTTAAATTATATAGTACATCATTAGAAACATTAATTAGTTTGATGGTTGGCAAAATGAACGAAATTAATTGTTTGTATTTTTTTGTTTATACTTAATAGATTAAATATCAAAAATAAATATGGATATATTTTTGGCATCTATTAAATTTAAATATGTGTATCCATTCTATTAAAAATTGAACATGACCTGTTTATAAATGTTAAGTTTAAATAACTATATATTTAATTTATTTAAAAGATTATTCTATCAAATTAAATTAATACTAAACAAAATGAAATTACAAAAAAATCAAATATAAAAATTAAAATTTTCAGAAAAAAATTATATGATTATTTATTACATGTAATCCTATTATTCCAATTCTAAACATTTGATTTTCTTTACCTTACCATCAATCCAAATATTTATGTATATAAAATGAAAATAATACCCGCACGGCTGTGCGAGTTGAAATCTAGTATTAATTAAATTTTGATAGAGATATGTTATTCAAATCTCGTTGATTTTAAATATGCAGATTGCACAGCTTGGGATAACATTGTATATTCAGGTCAATTGTAATTATATAAACACCAAGTTGGTTAATTAAATATTATTAACTTGCCTTGATTTACTTAAACTCCACGAAAAATGGGAGAGAAGAAATTGCCATAAACACACAAACACACACACATCGGGTCATAATCAGATCGGCCAAAAGATGAACAAAAAAAGAGTACCCCCACCGCCTCCTGCCCTTCCGTCATGTCCTCCTCCTTCCCTTCATTCAACTCCTCCAGCTTCTCATACTTTTATGAATGAACTTCTGACACAACTGAGTTCTAAAGTAAAATGTCCTTTGTCTCATCTAACTCACCCTCACATCCTTCGTAGTAAACCAAATGGAAATACAAAGTCTGATTGTTTTTCATGCGGTCTACAGACATCTTTTGTCAGTGGTAGTGTGCTCCATTATTACTGCACCACCTGCGATGTTGAGTTCCACCTTGGTTGTCACAAGTTTCCAAGGAAGCTAGGACATCCTTATCACCCACAACACCCTCTTACTTTCACTTATCGGGACTCTCAAAGTGGTATCATCTCTGAAGGCAATATCGATGAATCCTTCTGCCGTGAAATTTTGTCTGATTCCAGCACATCCGACCCTGAGAAGCTTCTTAGCTGGTCTCAATCTGATCTAGTAGTGGATAAGTGTACATGGTGTGCAAACGCTATAGAAGGCAATTGGTTCTATCGATGTTCTATATGTAACTTTTCCTTGGATCTCTCTTGCTTCAGAAATTTTCCACTTCAAACCATAAATAAACCAAAGAGTCATCATCATCCACTTGTCTTTTACCCTCGACCGCTCTTAACACCATGTGATGCTTGTGGGTTGGTCAACGTGTTGAATCCAAGCTATGCTTGTTTTCAATGTAATTACATGGTTCATCAAAGTTGCATCGACTTACCACGAGTCATCAAGATCACGCGTCACCAGCATCGTCTTTCTCATACTCCTTACATTGAAGCTGTAACTTCACCCTGCCGGATCTGTTACAGGCCGGTTGACATCAAGTATGGCCAATATACTTGCAATCAAGAAGATTGCTCTTACGTAGCACATTCAAAATGTGCAACGCACGAGAACGTATGGGATGGGGAAGAACTAGAATGGGAGCCAGAGAAATATGACAAGAGTGAAGATATCAACCCTTTCATAAAGGTTGGTGCTAATCTGATAAAATATTTCTCTCATGAACATCTCATGAAGCTAGAGAAGTACGATGGTGTAAGAGATGGAGAGAAGCAATGTCAGGCGTGCGTTCTTCCTATTGACTCACGTGATTTCTACAACTGCGTCCAATGTGATTTTTTTCTCCATGAGGTATGTGCTGGCCTTCTTCGAAAAATTGATCATGCATTGCACGTCCACTCTCTAGTGCTAGACCCCTCTCGATACTCTACTCAGAAAGATTATGGGTGGCTAACTGAATGCTCAGTTTGTTCAAGAAATTTTAGCGGTTTCAAGTACAAATGCTCTGAAAAGAATTGCGTGGCTCAAGAAAGATTTCAAATCGATGTGCTTTGTACTTTGGTTCCAGATTATTTCACCCATGAAAGTCACGACCATCCACTATTCATCTCCACATCCTACAAAGGTAAAAACAAGATTTGGTGTGAGGGTTGTAAGGGGATATGCATGCAGTCATACCTACAGTGTAGCGTATGCAAATTTGCTTTGTGTTATCAATGCGCTACAATTCCAAATGAAATTTGCTACAAATACGACAAGCATCCTCTCTCTCTTTGCTATGGAGAAGAAGTACGGGATGGTATGTATTATTGGTGTGAAGTATGTGAGAAAAAGGTAAACCCTACGGATTGGTTCTACACATGCAACGAATGTTCTATCACTATCCATGTTAAATGCATGTTTGGACCAACTATCTATTTGATGCCTGGTTTCGTATTCAAGGATTTATCATCCACGGTTAAAGTTCTCCGCAACAGTAGTAGCACTCGACCGCTCTGTGATAGTTGTGGCCACCGCTGTCCAAGTTCCGTCTACTACAGAAGCCACAACTTTACAAAAGTTTCATGTTCACTGAATTGTTTGGAGACAGTTTCTCTTTCTCTTGTAAGGCTCGGACAGCCACCTTCCTCGCCCATACGCCTGCGTCACCAAATCCAACTTTGATACGCCACGTCACTCTAAAAAAATGCTAACTATTCATGCATCACGCGTGAGCTTTTTTTCCTCATTTGCACTGTATTGGTTTTTTTCTATTTGTGTGCTATTTGGTTTTTGTGTTTGTTATTTTGTTTTTTTTTTTTGACCAGAAAATTTGTTATTTTGTTTTGCTGAAAGATTGGTACAGCCATTACTTCTAATTAAAGAATCAAAACGATGATGAACGTTTTCTGTAAGATCTAGTTTTGTTTGTTACATAATCTATTAATTATAAATATTCGTACTCGTGCATGAGCTCCGTTGCGAAAAATCACTTCGCAAATAATAGTATGTTATTGTTTCAACTATATGTTAGGTGAAATTTTCCAAAATTTCCATCAATGACATAATTTTTATCACCACTTTTTGTTATATATATATGTATATCTTTTGTTAAATATCTTTTACTCATAATGAAGTATATGATATAATATTAATTTTGTCTAACCATTTTATATTAAAAATTGATAATGATTAATTATTGTTAGAAACTATAATTAATTAAAAATTCTATTTTATTTATATTAATTTGATAAATATATAAAGATTTATATATATACCAGTTTCTATTAATTTTGGATAAAACAGATTAATTAATATTTTTAGATAATGATAATATATAATTAATGTTTCTTTTACTTGATTATTATCTATGCAAGTTTACCTTTTCTTTTTGCGTGATTTTTATTATAATATATAACCAACTATACTATGAATAGATCTAATTAATTAATTATTAAATAGAATACAGAGAGATAATTATTCCTTTTTAGCTACAAAGATAATCTATCTTATTAAAACATAAACATTTTGTTGGACCTAACTACTGTTTTGTAAGATTTTAAATTAAATACACTTTTTTATATATTCACATGCATTCATTAATAATCCCTCCCTTATATTTTGATTGGTTTAGGAAATAAATGGTCAAAACGGTAATTAAAAGATTTGAAATATATTCATGTGCATAAGATTAGTAACTCCATCTTTTCATTATTAAATTGCTGCATAGCTGCATACGACTACTACAATTCTAAAAGGGTCTAACTGGTGACCATCTCGGGAATAGTAGGAACAAAAAGGAAAAGAATTGATGGGAATAAAATTATGGGAATGATAAGGAACGGTTATTCCATATCAAATTTAGTGAGAAATAAATTTGTTCTTTAATTCTCTACAATAAAATGAATGAGAAGGAATGAAAAGGAATGACTATTCCTAATGAATGGTAAAATTTTTTAGGAACATTAAGGAATGCATTATTCCTCTTCATTCCTTGGTCACCAGTTAGACCCAAAGTTTCCTCGGATTGTACACAATGTAGATAATGTACAAATATTTGTGTAGATTCTATTTAACAGTATTTTACATAATGTCTAATTTTATCAAAATTGAATTTAATACAGAACCTTAAAAATACATATACATTTTGAGAAGGTATATTTGTTAATATAATATAAAATATAAGAAAGTGCTCTGATATAAGTTTTCAATTATATAGTAGTTAATTATAAATATTCATCGTATTTTTTTGTCAACCTAAATGTTCATTCTATAAAAACCCAAAAGTTTAACAAATGTTTGATTACTTATTTTATCTTAGTTTAGAGATATTAATATATAATAATATTATATAGATTAATTAGACACATATGTAAGGTATAAAAATCAACGAACCAACTAATATCTAATATTTTTTAATGGAATTGATTTAACATTTAAAATTTATTTGAATAGATGCCATAATAATATTTTGTTAAAAAAATCATTTTTGAACATCGGTTCATATCACAAATTCATCTCGGTTATCATCATGGTTAGTAAATTTTTCATTTCAAACTGATCAAACACAATTTTCAATTTAGAGGTTCCTATTCAATTCGCACTTACAAAATAATAAAAACCCGCCCGACCGGGCAGGTCATGATCTAGTTATTCATTAAATGTAGAATGACTCTAATTACTCTAGTTTTTGATGTGATTATTCAGAACAAAAATATTAATTTGCGACTAATAATATGACAGTTCTATATTAGAGTATATTTCTGTAATTAAATAACTAATACAATTCTAACGTAAGAAAAATACAACAAAAGAATACACATACCAAAACAAACCTAACAACTAAGAACAATGCAAAAAACAAACCTTAACAAACATATATCAAAGTAATGACACCCAAACAAACAAAATCTAAATTTTACGAATGACAACCTAAGAAAAGAGTACACATACTACAACAAAATTTGATCATAGTGAACGGAATACTAAATCACTTCAATAACTCAACCTTCTCGTGATTAAAGCAAGTTTGCTTGAGAAGATTGGACGATATCTACTTCTATGTCTTGTACGCTCTTTGATTTGGGATTTTCTTCTTCGTTTTTTTGTTCTTTCTAAATTACCTTAATGAATAGGAATTATAATAATATGAACCTTAGCCTTTCGGATAATCTAAAGAAAAAAACTTTAGACGATGAAGAAGTTTCAAACTCGTGTGAACAACAACATAATAATTGGTTTAATATATATTATAACCTGTGTTTTAAAATTTCTTAAACATGTTTATTGACTATATATTACACATAGTTTTTATATAATTAATTATATAATGAACAATGTAGATAAATTATTCATTAAGAGTAGTATCGATATTAACCGCTCTAACTTTTAACGTGAGAGTTCCGTTACGAAAAATCACTTCGCAAATAATAGTATAGATCAGATCGTTATTTTATTATTTAAATTAAAGATGGTCTGGCAAACCCTATCGAAACAGAATAATCAATAAACTGTTATAAATCATATGGTGGACGACCCATAATCAGACCCGGTCTATGAAGAAAGAGTAACCGGCAGCCACATGAGAGAGAGAGAATGGCGGCCATGATGTTTTCTTTTCCTTATTTACTTTGTACCATTTCCATATTTTGTATTTACCATTTCCTAGTTGGATTATGATCAGCCCCGTGCCTGTCCTAAGGCCGGTAAAGCTAAAGCTTTAGGCCACAAAATTTCTAACAAGTTTTTAGGCCACCTTTTTTTTAAACTGATTATATAATTAGATTTTTTAGGCCACATTTTCTTAAATGGTTAAAAGACATTATATATTTTTTCTTTTTGTAAAAAGGCTTAAAAGACATTATATTGACTTCTTGTTGTAGGTAGATTTTTGAATCTTCCATATTATGGTTTTTGTTGGACTTTGTAATGTTTAGATTTATTTATTTTCACATGTATTATTTTTTATTCTTGTGTTAGTTAAAATAAACAAGTAATAATTATTCAAACAAACTACTATTTTTTTCATTTCTTAACATTCTAAATATTGTAGATGAAATATCTACTAATAATCTATTGTCATCTAATTTTTATATACAACCAAACTAAAGTAATATATATATACACACACATATATTCCGAAGAAAATATTGTATATATAAAAATATATTTTACAACTAAATATAACTAATAGCATATAAATGTGCTTTAGGCCACCAAATTTATCGGGACGGCACTGATTATGATTTACCTTTTCTTAGTTAGATTAGGAATTTCTATATTTCCATTCATTTTATGACGGTCTAAGTACTTATATATAAGGAGCTTTTTGCTAATGAAATAAGATAACATTTTCTCACTATTTCACAACACGTTATCAGCACGATAGCCTCTAGAACCCTAGCTAAATCCACCACCACAAAAACCCTAAATTCCCCGACGACAAACTTTTCATATTCCGGTTTTAAATCTTTCCGATCACAAAACCCGAATCCCCTCTTTCCTTTTTCTGTTTCGGAACCTTCCTGGTTCGTGATCAATCCGACCAGTTCTCCATCTTTTCCGACAAAGAAACAGTCCGACCAGCCTGCTCGTACCCGACAAGCTCACCCGGCCGCTGTACCAGCTCATCTGCGTCCGATAAGCCATCCGACCCAGGAGCTTCTGTTTTGGGGCATGTACCAGCTCGTGATCCTTCTCTTTGGTTGTCCGGTTCAACCCTTCTAAATCTGAGGTAAATAAAATCTGAAACCCTAAAAGAACCTATAAATCGAATTGGTTGTTTGCTAAAGGTTAAACCCTAAAATATAAAATCCCTAAACTGAAACCCTAAGTTAATAGATCCCAAAACCCTTACTTGAGTAAATCGGAGTTCCAAGTCCGATAGAGATTGTTTCAAACAATTAAACTCAAAACCCTAAGAAGTTTTGAAACTTAAAACCCTAGGAAGTTTTGAATCTCAAAAATCCTATGATCATCCTAAATCTTATGATCATATCGTGTCCTTTAATCACCTTGATCTATTGATCATATCCCTAAATCACCAAACCCTAAAACCACATATATGCAATCCGCATATCATGTAAAACCGATTCTAAACCCTAAAATAAAATTGTTTTGAATCTGTTTATCTTGAAATTGTTTGATTGTTTTGGTTCGATCATATTGAAAATATTAAGATGCTAGATTGATTGTTTAAATATCTAGAATACGATTTGAATTAGGATTGTTAAAATCACATACTTGAAATTGAAACCGATTAAATCCGATTGCTAAGATTGTAATTTCAAAGTTTATATTGTTTTTATAAAATCGATCAGCATGTTGAAACTTTGAGTCACTTGATAAATCTCATTATTAGGTTGATAGAATTGATTGATGTTTCATGATGATCTTTAGGTTGATAGTCGGTTATTATCATTAAGTTGCTAGCATGTTTGATCACTTAAGTTGCTAGAATAAATTTATTGATTGCTGATATACCATGGATTTCACCCGTTTTCTACCATGATATACTAGTATTTTATTATATAACTAATGTGTTTTCTAACCTGTTAGGTATGTTTTCAGGTTCATGAACGTTTCATGATAAAGTGATGTTTTTGGAGCATTTTGGAATACAAGAGATAATACACCCGAGTTGACCATTCAAGACCAAGTCGGAAGTCAACATTGTGATAAGAATCGATCGATACTCATCCAGAGTTGTCGATCGATGTAGCTGAGAAGATCCACGTACTAGAAGATTATAATTGATCGATACACATCTAGTGTTGTCGGTCGATATCGAGGACAAAATGATTGCGTTTTTAACCTAATGGAAATGCTTAAATATTCCTGCGTTTTGAGAGAAGTCAAAAGAAGAAAAGCAGAGAGCGTGAGAGAAAGACTAGAGTTTTATATGTTTTGAGAGATTGGAGAGATCATTGAGAGATTTGTGAACTCCATTTGTTTTCTATTCCCTATCTATGCAATTATTTTATCTATCTTATATTATGAATTGATTAGCTATGTCTAAGTAGTCTACTTGTTAGATCTAGGGTTTAAATAGGTTTGTGGGATTAGCCCCAAACTATAACTGCTAAGTTGTGATATTCATCAAATAGATTGCACCCTAAGCTTGTTCTAGAGTAGCTAACTAGAGCATAGATCATTAGGATCTGTGATATCTTAAATTATCTGTTTGAACTAGATGTCTCCTTGGAGAAGAGCTAACCGCCCTCCTTGAGACCTAAAACCTAATTATAATTTTAAATTAATATAAGTTATTGATAAGAAAATAATCCTCCTATATATTAAAAGAGAAGTACATTTGCCACATGTCGCTCATACAGAGCTTCTCAGCCGAAATCTAGCGATTCTATTGGTTGATTTTTTGGAATTTCTTTTTTGATTTATTTTTGTGGTCGAGATGCTAATAGGAAAGTAACACTGATTGCTAATCTCATTAATTATAATTTGCGCAAGAATAATAATAAATATATGTATTAATTGCTAATCTCATTAATTATAACTTGCGCAAAAATAATAATAAATACGTGTATTAATTGATAATCTCATTAATTATAACTTGACGCAAGAATAATAATAAATACATTTATTAATTTCTAATCTCATTAATTATAACGTGCGCAAGAATAATAAGAACATGGTAATATCATTTTATAACAATAAAAATTTAATATATTTTCTTAAACGATTTCATTATTTATTTTATGAATATTACCTTGGCGTCATTAATACTCTTCACGCTCACTTTATATATATAGAGGTGAATGTCGAGTTTTTTTCATCATGGATTCGTTTGTAATCGTGTTATAGGGTTTAGTATCTGTTTTGGTTTAACTAGGTTTTGTTTTTTTTTGTATCTTTCAGATGATTGCTTGAGCTATTCGTATCATATGGATGATGAGATTGCAAGGTTTATCAGAAGAGTCAATCCTCCAAAGTAATTAATTTCTTCTGAAACTTTGATATTTATTATGTTTTTTTTTTCAATTTAGACTCTATTTTTTAATTTTGATTATATCATGATTTTAGAGTTGTGATTGATAACGATGTCTACAAGAACGTCACTGTCATCAATGTAACCTTCTCTGAGATTTTATTTTTTCCACATTATTATTTTTTTTTTCTCCTAAAGATTTCATTGACTATAGAACCCAAAGAGTACATCCAAAAAACAAAATCCCCGCCTACGGGAACGCAAAAGAACACCATCTAGGTAAACCACTAGCTACATAGGATTGGTAAAAACTATCTTTTAAAGCACTAGTAGCTATCAGACGAGCAGCCCTATTAGCTTGAAAGGATTCTTTCAAAACTCGCCATTCCAAAAAATCACGAAGCAGTCTCCTGATGTTCATCACTTTATTCTTGAAGGAAGGCCACGCTTGAGGCCGATTCACTGGCTGATTGCTTTGGAGAATTTTGATATCCCCAGGAACAAATATCTCTTTCAATCGCCTGAGGCACCATCTTCCTGTGAGAGTATCGATTAGGTCAGATACCCGCAAGTTAGCATCAATAGATCTTTGTTTCCGATAGGGGGTGCGCAAGGTTCCTTCATCGTCTTCAAACCATGGCTCCGTCCATACATTGATACTGGCACCATCTCCAACGAGGCGCTTCAGACCTTTCTGCAACAGTTCTCTGCCCCAAAGAATGCTCCGCCAAGCATATGATGGTCTGACTCCAAGTGTTGCCTCTGTAAATCGAGTGTTCTCAAAGTACTTGCCTTTGAGTACAGCCGTCATGAGACAATCTTTAGAATACAACAATCTCCATGCTTGTTTTGCCAATAGTGCTTGGTTAAAACTCTCCAAGTCCTTGAAGCCAAGGCCTCCAAACTCCTTTGGCAGACACATCTTGTCCCAACTAAGCCAGTGTATCTTGCGCTTATGTTCCACTGAACTCCACCAGAAACTTGCCAGGGCGCTTGTAAGACTAGAGAGAGTCGTCTTAGGTAACTTAAACACTGACATAGCAGAAACAGGGAGCGCTGTCCCTACTGCCTTGATCAAAACCTCTTTACCCCCTTGAGAGAGAGTCTTAGCATGCCATCCAGATACTCTCTTGCCTAATCTCGCTTGTAGATAGGAAAAGAGCTGCACCTTAGATCCCTTAAGGCTTTCTGGGAGGCCCAGATATTTTGAAGCGCCACCCTCTGTGTCTATGCCAAGACACTGCTTAACTCTGCTCTTGTTTTCTGCCGACACATGCTTCCCAAATATGATAGATGACTTACTAGGATTAATCACCTGTCCTGTCACCTGCCCATACATCTCTAAGATTCGAAGTAAAGCTGCACTCTGATGTTCCTCAGCCTTACACGAGAACAGACAGTCGTCTGCAAAAAGAAGATGATGTATAGCCGGTCCCCGGAGGCCAAATTGAATCCCAGTTATTCTCTGCTCTTGCGCTGCTTTGGTAAGCAATTTTATCCACATTATTATGTTTGGTTTTGTTGAAAAAGTAAAAAAAAAGAAATTAATTATTGATTTTGTTAGGTGATAGTGCTAATAAACATGAGATTCTTCTGGAAGTTGTTCAAGTTTTGATCTTAACCTCACCAACGTGATGCAGTTGAGATTTTGTGGGTTTATTGTTTTTTTCTTATGGCTTTAATTTTAATTAATTAGATTTTATTTTAACGGTTTCATCTTCAAAAAGCATATTCTTTTCAATCAAAACCTAGATCCTATTTAGCAGTTTGTCTTCTATTGCTTGAACTTTTTTTTAACGGTTCTTCTATTTTGTTTTTTATATGAGTAGATAAAAGCCAGTGGTGATGTGAACCATTTTTTTCTTATATGATGATGACGACGAATTTGGTTGGAAAATTCTGAGAAGGTATCATTTTCATTTTTCCTTTCCCCTTCTTCTTCTTGTTTTCCTTTCTTTTTGTTAGAAAAGTTATAATTTATAGTCTTCTGTTTATGTATGGTTTACTATTTTTCTGTTTATGTATGGTTTAAAAATATTTTAGATTTTCGTAATAATGTAAGTTATATTTTTAATACTTCTAAAGAAATCATACTAAATTAATTATATCATACTTTTAAAATTGTTCATACTGAAGTAATTATATTCATTCTTTTAAAATCTCAGCTATTGAACCAAGATGCATGGATTTTTAATACTTTTAGAATTGTCATACTAAAGTAATTATATTTTTATATTTTTAATTTAAAATAAAGAGAGATAGGTTGATAATAATTAAATAATTCTATACGATGACAAAAAAAAATTAAATAGTTCTATACATGAAACCGGGTTGGAGTTTTAATAGGATTTGATTCAGTTGCTAAAACCAAGGTTTAATACAATTGATACGATTGATAAGCAAATCTAAAATAATTAATTTAGGTGTCTTATCGTCATGGAATGAAACTGGTATTTAATAGAATAGAGTAATCAAAACTATTAAAAGAGAAGACCCTTTTTTCAGGTGACTTTTTATTTCAAACTTATTTACTATCAATGCCACCACTGGTTTATTTATAACCTATGTTTTTTTAATTTTTCCTATTTTCCATGAAATCAATTTTTTTTTAACAAAAACTAATTAAATTGATGTGTTAAATGCGCTTCCTATGTTGACGACCTTTACGTGACAAATAGAAACAATACAAGTTTATACATTTTCTTTCACATCTAATCTATTAAAATAGAGTCCTATTTTTTATCTACTTATAAATGTTGTCACTTAAATTTTGGACCTATTCATATTTTACTAGAAATAGATATTAATAAAGATATTTTTGAAATCCCCTTAGTTTACTTTCAATATTTCAAATTTTCCACTCCTATTTTATGGCTAACAACATTAATTAGTTTTCATCCTAACTACTATATATTCATAAAACTTTCACCATTTATATTTTCTGAAACTATCAACATCTTATTGTATTTAATTGTTTCTTATTTATATTTGCATTAAACTTTTCAAAGTCAAACATACCTGTTGTATACGATAACAATTAATAACTACGTACAATCTATAAAATAAATCACTATATATTAATAATATCGAATAAGAAATCTAAACAATAAGATTATAAAATTATACAACATAGAACACTAAAATGTAAATCATATATATATATAAGGTTTATGATAATATCAAAGTTTTATTTTATATAAGAAAAAATATCCGCACGTCCTATTTTTTATCTACTTATAAATGTTGTCACTTAAATTTTGGACCTATTCATATTTTACTAGAAATAGATATTAATAAGATATTTTTGAAATCCCCTTAGTTTACTTTCAATATTTCAAATTTTCCACTCCTATTTTATGGCTAACAACATTAATTAGTTTCATCCTAACTACTATATATTCATAAAACTTTCACCATTTATATTTTCTGAAACTATCAACATCTTATTGTATTTAATTGTTTCTTATTTATATTTGCATTAAACTTTTCAAAGTCAAACATACCTGTTGTATACGATAACAATTAATAACTACGTACAATCTATAAAATAAATCACTATATATTAATAATATCGAATAAGAAATCTAAACAATAAGATTATAAAATTATACAACATAGAACACTAAAATGTAAATCATATATATATATAAGGTTTATGATAATATCAAAGTTTTATTTTATATAAGAAAAAATATCCGCACGGACGTGCGGGTTCAAATTCTAGTAACTCATTAAGTTGGACAAAAGTTGAAAGATTTTTTCTGAAGAAAATATTATAAAGTTGGTTTCTTTGTTAGCTACATGGGTAGCTCTGAGTAGTCGATGGTTGAGAGATGGAAAGTGCCATGGTAATGGCGGACAGTTTTGTTAACTTTAGTTGCTTGTGTATTAAGGTATTCTCTGTTTTCTAAGTCATTAAAAACCTACTTTGAGCGAATTAGGGTTGAAGTTTGATGAAACATAGAAACATCATTACATAAAAATAAAATGTGATGGTTGACAGGTTGAGTGTGTTTATCAGAAAAATAATCTCTATGCTTTTGTTAAACTACTTAGTGCGTATCACTCTAATGGATGATTATCATCTTAATTTCACTACTGTTATAAACGTAAGGAGTGAGATTAATTTTGTTCTCAGGCAGTTTTGTTTTGACAGGATTGACAGAGATGGCAATCATACTCTATACTCTGTTTAAACTTCAACATTGAAAATCATGGACGAAAAATCTGAGATTTTATTTAATTATATGTTCATTTTATGTTTATAGTTAAATAGAAACTTTTTTTTTTGAACAAGGGCTTAGTTAAATAGAAACTTTAAACCAAAATAATATGGATTCACAATTTGATTACCAAATTTTCTCTGTATATTATGCTAAGATATACTAAATTCATAGCTATAAATCCACGAATATTATTTTAGGAGCAAACTATAGCATCATTATCCGCAAGTTAGTTAAAAATCTAAACAACATATATAAACATAACTAACTAAAGTTTTAAAAATATGCATCGGAAATTAACAATATTTAGTTTTTTTTTTTGTCAACTTTGGTCACTTTAGACCTTTAATCCTCAAACTGAGGTAAGGAGGGGTCGAACCCCTCACGCCAGGGCCCGGAGGCAGAGCTCAGTAGCCACTTGGCTACGAACGACCCGGCAACAATATTTAGTTTACAAAAAAAATTTAACAATGTTTTCTTCCATAACCAATACAGTTAAAACAGAAAATATTTTTAAAATCCCTTTAATTTTCTTTACTATTTACAAGTGTGCCATTAGAATATATTAAACATTAAGAATTAAATTGATTACAATATCTTGACGATATCTTTGGAATATTTGAACAAAAATATTCTTTGAATAACCAAATTTCAATATCTTAATTTTTTTTTCAATATCTTAAAATTTAAATTTCCTAATATAGTTTTACATATGATTTGCATTAGATAGTTTTTTCTTATTTCTGTATGTGATAGTCCGTAAACTTACTTTTCTACAGGACTTACTTTTTTAATTATTTTCTTTGTTTAAATATATATAATCATCATAATTAGCATATATGGGTGGGTTTTGGATATGACTATAACAAAACTTAGTCATAATATGTTTCTGTGCAAATCCAGTTAATGATATTCAAACAAAAAAACAATACATACACATATCAGTTTCTATTATATGAAAATAAATTTAAAAATATATTTGACACTATAGAATATTATTTTAAATTTAATTTAATAAATTCCAAAATAATTTCATTTTCTATTCTTAAATTAAAATAGAAAATATTATCTTTAGAATTCTAATAAAGCATAGAATAACATTTCAAATAAATGATTTCTCTCTAGCCTAAGATTGGAAGAAAAAATTGAATATATCACATATTAAATTTCCTAAATATCCAAAGTTTTATCTCACTTAAAAATTATGTATACGAATTCAAACATAAACTATATGAAAAAATAGAAAAAATTATATATACTATTAAAACAGAACTAGATTTTGATCCGTACTTCAAAAGCGCGTATTATTTTGGATATAAAAGATTTTTGAAATAATATTTTTTGATTGTTGCACATTATTGTATTTCAAAGTGTATTATATCGAAGAAAAGATTTTTTAAAAAATTATATAATTTATAAACTGGTTTATATCACAATCTATCCTATTAAAAGTGAAGTACAAATAAGTACTTACCCTGACTTTTTCTGTTTATTTACGCTTGATTGCCACTGCCTCTATACCCTGTTGTTTCATTTATTCCCTTCCCTTCTATCTATCGATTTTCTATGTTCCCAAACCAAAATTATTGTGCCTTAACCGAGAGAACCATAATTAAATCTCTTCTCCACAGCATTCAATGAACCATAATTAAATCCCTGAAACAGATAACCACAAAAATCAATTCAGAATATATGATGATTAATTTTAATTGGTGTCAATATGCTTAATATTTATTCATGTATATTTAGCTCATCTATTATATTGACTTAATGTATGTATTATTATTTTTGCTATGGAATTTTGTATGATCAAATGTATATTTTGCAACATGGTTTATTTTAAAATCCTATGAATCCTATTAAAAACTTAATACCCTGTGATAAAATAACAAGATTTATTATATTCACAAGAATTTGATTTTATCTGCTCAGAAAAAAAAAATATAGATCGATATATAATACTAAAAAAAACCTTTCCTACTTCACCGCTAGATTTAAAATTATTAGCATTTCAATCAAGCAATATAATTGGTTCATTCATCCTAATAAATTCTTATCCCCAAAACTTATCTAACTACCTCCTAATATATTCAATTATGCCTCCATCAAAGGAATTCATTAACTAAAAAATCGTAGTCTTCTCCACTTTAAATCTTCCAAAGATTTTTTACCTAAATCCTTGGTAATCACGGATTTTTGCCTTCCTCTCCAAGTCTAAATCGAGAATTATAAATATCTTACAGAGTAAATCTCTAACTTACCTAAGATTTTCTCAAAATCGAATTGAAAATATTCCAAACATTAAGTATATTCCTTATCTACAAACATCTTGCTAACCAAGTTTTCTAATTACTAATTAATATTTTCTTATCAAAAATATCTAACCTACTTATCTATATATACACTTACTTCTACGTTATAAACAATATCATTCTCTCTAGCTATAAAAACCAGTGCAAAAAATGATGACCAGTTTGATTCTCAACCCGGTGAAAGACTTGAAGCCATACAAGACGAAATGGAGATCTCAAGTGAAATTGCTACATTCTTGGCAACAAAAAACTTTTGTCTCCCCAAATACCGAGCAGCTGTTTGACGGGGTATAAATGTAAGGACGAATCAATTACCTGTTACTTTTGTGTCGATGATGGTGTTGCCTTCATGTAGATAACACTTTATGTTATTATCTTTGTTGTAGCTCAACCCCTGCAGCCACAGATGCCTATGTCAGTTGGTCTATCATTTGAGCAGATAAAACAAAATAACAAAGGTAATGTTCCTGCAGTTTACCGAGGAGTTCATTGTGCCTTTAAGCATCTTCTTGCTTTTTATATGTTCCTGTAATAAAAATGTTGGTTTTATACAATGATCAAGCCCGAGTAAAAGCACCAGTGCAACTTGAAACTATATCAAAGCAGCAAGATCGTTTCAGATCTCCAAAGAGTAAGAAAAAAATATTACTTGTGTTATTTCGATCTGTTTAAAACATACACTGACTTCCATGTTGTTCATGCCTTTAGCTTTACTCCAGAAAAAGAGAAAGGAGAACCAAAATCTGAAGTTGCCTGGTAAGAGACAGAGGAAGAGGACATCAGATATTTTGAAAGACATTACAAATATTGACTTTTCTTTGGCTACAGAAGATCAAGAATCACCAGCATCAACAATTTTTCCTGATACTGATTTTGGAGGTCTGTTGTCATATTTCTTGCCTCTTATTTGTAATCATTATTTTCTCTACTCTTATTTTATCCTCAAGTCATCATCCATGTAAACTCCGACCAAAACCTGTTTCAGAATCTGATAGTGAGTACCGACAAAGGAGAGATACAATTTAAAAAAAAAAACAAGGCCCCTGTTTCCACCGTACATGATAATCTTAATCAAAGCTTTGATTAAGTTAATTGGATGTGTAGATCTTCCAATTCGAGGCTTATATATCCAATTACACAATAAATAGAGTAAAAAAACTTATGGAAGTACCCGATTCATCTGTAAAAACTAAAGTCTCTAAATTAAAAATTGAACTACGGTTACAGA
Source organism: Raphanus sativus (assembly GCF_000801105.2). Lineage (NCBI taxonomy): Eukaryota > Viridiplantae > Streptophyta > Magnoliopsida > Brassicales > Brassicaceae > Raphanus > Raphanus sativus. Next base: position 6,982,277 of record NC_079513.1, on the reverse strand, counting down.
TATTACCTTGCATAAACTATTTCAATCGAAATTAGGGAAGAGGGGAAAATCGATCAGAGACATGCACGATCCAGATGACGACACCGACTATTGAGAGGAGGAGAGATAAGAAGTCGCAAGGGAGACCTAATAGGAAAACGAGAGGACGGCATTCATCGGCGCACATGGTGGCTCACCGGAGAGTTTTCTGTTACAGTCGCGATGAGTCTTCAATTTTTTTATTCTCCAGAGGAATAAGAAGGAAGTCGTCGTATTTTTGATTTGGCAGAGGAAGAAGAAGGAAACTTGGTGGCTAACTCATATAATCGCAGATTATAAAACAACTCCTCAGCTTTTCTTGAGCAGATTAAACAGAATATTATGAAAGATGAAATTGTACGGAACATCGAAGAAGAAATACAGAGGTTTTTTCTTGAGTTTCGCCGACAGAAAAAGGAAACCAAACATCACTTTTTACTTTACTTTCTTTATCATAGGTATTAACGTTTTTTGTTACAATTCCCGGAAAAAAACGGTTATACAATGGGCTTTGACAAAATGGGCCTTCAAATATAAGTCTTACTCCTTATTTACCAAATCAATTAATAGAAACTAAGCCCATCTCTAATTTAATATGAATAAAATTATGAAAAAATTAACTATACTATATACATGGTTTTATATGTTTAATTTTCATATAATTTTTTTATAAATCATTGTATTTTCTATGAACAGGTAAAAGTGATTTACAGTTTTTAAAAATGCATCCTTACTCATATCTAATTATTTTTTTGCATTTTATATCTATAAAGAAATTGTTTTTCATTATAGAACTTTCCAATTAACTATATATGTTGAGTTTGTTTACTGTTTTCCATCTTCGTCGTAAAATACAGGGTTAAGATGAAAAATAAAATTATAATAAGCAGACAATGTATACGATCAACTATTTAAATAAATCGTTTACATATAAAAAAAATTAAACACAAATTTTTACGAAAACGTAAGTTTATTAAATCTTCTAATTCCACACACTACCACAAACAAACTATATGATTAACCACACAATATAAATAAATTTAATTGAACAATTACATAACGTAAAAAAAAATTTAATAACATTTCAAACCGAAAACTAACACCCGCGCGGGCGCGCGGGTAAAGATCTAGTTATATGTTTATAACACAATTAACAGAAACTTATCAATCAATCATTCATCTAAACATTCATAAATTCAAATACTTTAAATTTTACAGTTTAAGTCAAATGGTGGGTTACCCTTCGGTTCAATCGGGTCCAAGTTTTAGGGTTTTTGCGGGTTTTATAAAAATTTTGAATAACGAGTTTTTTTTATAAAAAAAACAAACCGGATTACATATAGAATCACCGGTTTAACTGTAGATCTGAATCGGGTTTTAAAATACTGAATATAACGTTTCATGTGTAACATTTAAATGTTGATACACAATTAAAAATACTAATCTATATCATATAAATGTGGTTTGTTTCAAAAAATAATCCCGCGTTTCCAAAGCGCGGGTCAAAATCTAGTTGAGGATTATAACCGGGAGTGAAGTTAGCGTGTATTATTAATAAGGGATGGAATATTAAGATAGATGGGTGGGATTAACTATATAGTTGGTTAGTATATTTAATGTAAAACTTACAAAAAACTGTAATTTACCGTGTTTGTAATTTGTTAATTTTTTATTAATAACTTATCTTATTTTCATTGCGGATTATTTGCGCAACTTGGTATCATATTTATTGTTTTGTTTAAATAATTTACCTTTAGTTAATTCGGTTTTAATAACTTATCTTATACTGATTACTTGGACAAGTTGATATCATATTTAATGCATACCAATTTATGACAATATAATTTTAATATCTTTCTTTAAATTGTTTCATTATTTATTATGAAACATATTTCGAAAATGTCATTTATTACGAATTTTATTGTGTTGTTTAAATAATTTACCTTTATTTATTCGGTTTTAATAACTTATCTTATATTGAATACGGATTTACTTGGGCAAGTTGATATCATATTTACTGCAGACCAATTTATGACAATATAATTTTAATATATTTTTTAAAATTGTTTCATTATTTATTAACATGTATATTATAAGCCCACATATAATAGGTATCTTCAATTAGTTAATTTTTCTATAATAAATTACACTGGTTGCATAATTTGAAATCATAAGAGTATTAGTTTCACGATTTTAAATGTAATTTACCATTTTGTAATTTGTTAGTTTTTTATTAACAACTTACCGTATTTTCATTGAGGTTTACTTGCACAACTTGCTATTATATTTATTGCTTTGTTTAAATAATTTACTTTTAATTAATTCAGTTTTAATAACTTACCTTATATTGAATACGGATTACTTGGTCCAGTTGATATCATATTTACTACAAACCAATTTATGACAATATAATTTTAATATCTTTCTTTAATCTGTTTCATTATTTATTTAACATGTATCTTATAAGCTCATATATAATACATATCTTAATGTTGTAAGATCAATATTATTAACATATATAGTCCATCTTTTAAATATTTTCAATTAGTTAATTTTTTATTAATAAATTACAATGGTTGCATAATTTGAATCTCAATAATATTTACTTTACGATTTTATATGTAATTTACCATATTTGTAATTTGTTAATTTTTTATTAATAACTTACCTTATTTTCATTGCAGATTACTTACACAGCTTGATATCATATTTATTGCTTTGTTTAAATAATTTACATTTATTTAATTCCGGTTTTAATAACTTACCTTATATTAAATACATATGGGCAAGTTGATATCATATTTACTGCATACAAATTTAAGACAATATAATTTTAATACATTTCTTTAAACGTTTATTATTTATTAACATGTATCTTATAAGCCAATATATATATAGAGATCTTCAATTAGTTAATTTTTTATAAAAAAATACAATGGTTGCATAATTTGAATTCCAATAGTATTAACTTCACGATTTTAAATGTAATTTACCATGTTTGTAATTTTTTTATTTTTTTATTAATAACTTACCTTATTTTTCATTGCGGATTACTTGCGCAACTTGCTATCATATTTATTGTTTTGTTTAAATAATTTACCTTTATTTAGTTCGGTTTTAGTAACTTACCTTATACTGAATACGGATTACTTGGGCAAGTTGATATCATATTTAATACAGACCAATTTATGACAATATAATTTTAATATATTTTTTGAAACTGTTCATTATTTATTAACAAGTATCTTATAAGCCCATATATAATACGTATCTTAATGTTGTAAGATCACTATTATTAGTCCATATAGCCTATTTTAAAAAATATTTTCAATTAGTTAATTTTTTATAATAAATTACACTGGTTGCATAATTTGAATCCTAAGAGTATTTACTTTACGATTTTAAATGTAATTTACCATGTTTGTAATTTGTTAATTTTTAATTAATAACTTACCTTATTTTCATTGCGAATTACTTGCGCAACTTGGTATCATATTTATTGTTTTGTTTAAATAATTTACTTTCAATTAATTTTGTTTTAATAACTTACCTTATATTGAATTCAGATTACTTGGGCAAGTTGATATCTTATTTACTGCAGACCAATTTATGACAATATAATTTTAATATCTTTCTTTTAAATTGTTTCATTATTTATTAACAAGTATCTTATAAACCCATATATAATATGTATCTTAATGTTGTAAGATCACTATTATTAGTTCATCTTTTAAATATTTTTCAATTAGTTAATTTTTTAATAATAAATTACACTGGTTGCATAATTTGAATCATAAGAGTATTTATTTCACGATTTTAAATGTAATTTATCATGTTTGTAATCTGTTAATTTTTTTATTAATAACTTACCTTATTTTCATTGCGGATTACTTGCGCAACTTGGTATCATATTTTTTTATTTGTTTAAATAAATTATCTTTAGTTAATTCGGTTTTAATAACTTACCTTATATTGAATACAGATTACTTGGGCAAATTGATATCATATTTACTGCAGGCCAATTTATGACAATATAATTTTAATATTTTTCTTTAAATTGTTTCATTATTTATTATGAAAAATATTTCGAAAATGTCATTTATTAGGAAAAATTTATTGCTTTGTTTAAATAATTTACCATAAGTTAATTCGGTTTTAATAACTTACCTTATATTGAATACAGATTACTTGAGCAAGTTGATATCAATATCTACTAAAGACCAATTTATGATAATATAATTTTAATACCTTTATTTAAAACTGTTTCATTATTTATTAACATGTATCTTATAAGCCAATATATATATGGATCTTCAATTAGTTAATTTTTTATAATAAATTACACTGGTTGCATAATTTGAATCCCAATAGTATTAACTTCACGATTTTAAATGTAATTACCATGTTTGTAATTTTTTAATTTTTTATTAATAACTTACCTTATTTTCATTGAGCATTACTTGCGCAACTTGATATCATATTTATTGCTTTGTTTATATATTTACCTTTACTTAATTCGGTTTTAATAACTTACCTTATATTGAATACACATTGCTTCGGCAAATTGATATCATATTTACTGCAGACCAATTTATGACAATATAATTTTAATATCTTTCTTTAAATTGTTTCATTATTTATTATGAAAAATATTTCGAAAATGTCATTTATTACAAAAATTTATTGCTTTGTTTAAATAATTTACCTTTAGTTAATTCGGTTTTAAAAACTTACCTTATATTGAATACAGATTACTTGGGCAAGTTGATATCATATTTATTGCACACCAATTTATGACAATATAATTTTAATACATTTCTTTAAACTTTTTCATTATTTATTAACATGTAGGGGTGGTCAATCCGGAAATCGGTTCGGTTTTGGTTCGGTTTTTTCGGTTTTTCGGTATTTGGTTAGTAAAATACAACTATCATTCTAAATCCATATTTACTTCGGTTTGATTCGGTTTATATACTGTCGGTTTTCGGTTTATTCGGTTTTATACCAAAAAACGTAATTCTTTTTTTTTTGTGATCATATTATATGAATTTTAGAGTCATGTTGTCAACATAGTCATTTATTAAAAAATATTTTATGTTTAAATAAAAGGACAAAAAAATAAAAAGACTTATACCATCTAATAAAATAATCAAATCTAGAATTAAAATCAAAGCTCAAAATTTTGAATAAAAGTAAAAAACTAAAAACAAAACAGAAGCACGAAGCACTAAAGAAATTTTTTATATTCTTCAATATTTAGCGTACATCAAATTCATTTGTAGATTAAAAAAAGTTGTGAAGAATTTCTACTAATTGTTGTCCATCAAATTTATAATCTTTATTTCAATTTAGTCAATGCTAAAATAAAGCAAAAAGATCAAAAAGAAGACTAAAAAATAAGAAACGTTAGTTGCGATGAATTGTTATTTAATTATACTTCAAATGTTTTACAAATCATGACTTCTTTATTACTGTAAAAATATGGTAATAGTTATTAGCAAACAAATTAACTTATGATTTTCATACGTCGTTATAAAATATATACATATTTACATGTGTCTATTTTTGATCGGTTTTATTCGGTTTATTCGGTTTTATCGGTTATATACCAAACCATATCCAAATCCTACGGTTTTTAGAAAATTACATCCATTCGGTTTGTATGGTATATACCAAATCCAAACCACATTGTCTATTTCGGTTCGGTTCGGTACGGTTCGGTTTTGCCATATTGAACAACATATTTCGGTTTGGTTCGGTACGGTTTGTGCTTTGTAATCAATATTACTAAGGTAAATTAATTACACTGGTTGCATAATTTTGAATCCCAATAGTATTAACTTCACGATTTTAGATGTAATTTACTATGTTTGTAATTTGTTAATTTTTTATTAATAACTTACTTTATTTTTATTGCAGATTAGTTGTGCAACTTGGTATCATATTTATTGTTTTGTTTAAATAATTTACCTTTAGTTATTTAACTTACCTTATATTGAATACGGATTACTTGGGCAAGTTGATATCATATTTACTGCAGACCAATTTATGACAATATAATTTTAATATATGGTTTATTATTTATTATGAAAAATATTTCGAAAATGTCATTTATTACGAAGTATTTCTCATTAACTCTCAAACGTGGTAATGTAAATTATATATAAAGGAGACTCATATGTTCTTACATTACAAACATATGACTCATTAGATTTGAAGATTTATGATTTAGAGTTTAGATTTGATGTTTTAGGGTTTAGGGTATATAGTTTAGGGTTTAGAGTTGAGGATGTAGGGTTTACAGTTGAGGTTTTAGGGTTTAAGGTTTAGGGTATTGAATTTAGGGTATATAGTTTAGGGTTTAAGGTTTATAGTTGAGGATTTATGGTTTAGTGTTTAGAGTTGGGATTTAGAGTTTGGGTTAGAATTTTAAAAAACATATAAAACAATGATATAAAAGTTTTTTACCTTTTAATGAATAAATGTATTTTTGAAAATGTGTCTTTAGTGGTGGTAAAGATAATAATGGTACCATCAAAATGATATTTTTGAAAAAACCCTTAATAATTTTCTTTATTACAAATATGGTAAACCATTCAATCTTGCTATCATATTGATTAAATTGCTTAATGTAATTTAACGATTTGTATCTAACTAGGTTGTTTGTTTTTATTAATTTACCTTAGTAATATTGATTACTTGCGCAAGTTAAAATCATATCATATGCATATCATTTTATGACAATACAAATATAATATATTTTCTTAAACGATTTCGTTATGCAAATTAAATATAATACTTTAATTATTTTATTACAAAATAATTAATATATCATTAAAATATAATTAAATATAACTAAAATATAATTAAATATAATAAAATATTATTAAAATATTATTAAAATAATTATTTTATTAAAATTTAATCCGCGGATTACCTGTAAATCGGGGCGGGGCGGGTGCAAGTATTTGAATCTTTCACTGCGGATCATGCGGGTCGAAATTATGAGTCAAAAAAACTAGGTGATCCCGGGTTGGCAGGACGGACGGAGCGGGTCGACCTGCAGACCCAGCTCTACCCACATAGGGTGCGGACCGGTCACCTATAAAATCCGTTACTGCTAAAACTTTGTACTCCCTCCGTTCCCGAAAGTAAGATTTTCTACATTTTATTCTTGTTCCACAAAGATAGATTTTCTATATTTTTAAGGTACTTTTGTATGCTTTTGAGAAACATTAATTATGAATATTTGAATTGATTAAATTTGATTGGTGGATAGTTATTGGAAAGTGCATAGAAAAATAAATAGTAAACTAAAATAAAAATATTTATTAAAATTCTTAATAAGCGTGAAAACTCTAGAATATCTTACTTTCGGGAACGGAGAGAGTAATATTTAGTCCATAATTTGAATTTGTATAATGTCCGCACAGGGTGCGGACCCGGTCACCTAGTAAAACCTAATATGTTAATAAAATTTTATTTTCAATTATAGTTTAATTTTTTATTGCTGCATATGAGATAGGTGTATAATTAACCAAAAAAGGAAGTCAAATCAAATAAAATAAAACAGCTCGAAACGGTGACGCTTAGTAAAGTTACGAACCCAAAACCTGAACCCGTACGCGATTTTCCTTAGGTTTTGTGGAGATGGCGACGGCGGTAGTGATGAACGGCGAATCGAAAAAGCAGCCACGGCCAGGCCGCGGCGGCTTCCAAGGCCGAGGACTAACGGAGGAAGAAGCACGAGTTCGCGCCATATCGGAGATCGTCAGCACCATGATCGAGCGCTCCCACCGCAACGAGAACGTAGACCTAAACGCGATTAAAACCCAGGCTTGCCGGAAATACGGCTTAGCGCGTGCGCCGAAGCTAGTGGAGATGATAGCGGCGCTTCCCGATTCGGAGAGGGAGACTCTCCTCCCGAAGCTCCGCGCTAAACCGGTCCGAACCGCTTCGGGAATCGCGGTGGTGGCGGTTATGTCGAAACCGCACAGGTGCCCTCACATAGCCACGACGGGGAATATATGCGTGTATTGTCCAGGTGGACCTGATTCTGACTTCGAGTATAGTACTCAGTCTTATACTGGTTATGAGCCTACCAGCATGCGAGCTATTCGAGCCAGGTGAAGAGTTCAACTATTTGTTAGCACTCTTGCTAAGACGGACTGTAATTGTCATTGTAGATTTTTGATAATTTGGTTGATAGACTTTCAGTTGCTAAGACGGACTGTAATTGCCATTGTAGATTTTTGATAATTTGGTTGATAGACTTTCAATTGCTGTTTATTACTTGTGTTAGGTATAATCCATATGTTCAGGCAAGGAGCAGGATTGATCAGCTGAAGCGGTTGGGTCACAGTGTAGATAAGGTTAGAGTTTTGATATTTTCTATAATAGTAATTTCAGTTTTCAGTGCGGATGGTTTACTCTTGATTTTGAATGACAGGTTGAGTTCATTTTGATGGGAGGTACTTTTATGTCGCTGCCTGCTGAGTACAGGGATTTCTTCATACGGAACCTTCATGATGCTTTGTCTGGACACACTTCTGCCAATGTTGAAGAAGCAGTTGCTTACTCTGAACATAGTGCAACCAAATGCATTGGCATGACCATTGAAACGTGAGTGTTATTGTTTGGATTAATGATCCTTATCTAAATCATTTATATTTGGAGATCCTATTTTTTATTTAACCTTTCATAGTTTCTACAATATTGATTGCATTGTGAATTAGTTTCGTGTTTCATTGCTGTTTTGTTTTTCAAACTTCTGGAGATTGAAATTTTACATCTATGATACAGTTTTCTAATATGTTCTATAACTTAACCAGGAGGCCAGATTACTGTCTTGGACCTCATCTAAGACAGATGCTGACTTATGGTTGCACCCGACTAGAGATCGGTGTCCAGAGCACATATGAAGATGTTGCCCGTGACACAAATAGAGGCCATACTGTTGCTGCTGTAGCCGACTGCTTCTGCTTGGCCAAAGATGCTGGTTTCAAGGTAGGAACTCTTCGATGAATATTTTCTAATTTTTCGTCATCTTGACAGCTTTCACTTTCTTTGTTTCTGTTCATTACGTAGCAGTGAGCCTTTTTCTCAATAAACTACTTCGTTTTGTGTTGTTTTACTTATAGGTGGTTGCACATATGATGCCTGATCTTCCTAACGTTGGGGTTGAGAGAGACATGGAAAGTTTCAAGGAGTTTTTCGAGAGTCCGTCATTTAGAGCGGATGGGTTAAAAATATATCCTACCCTTGTGATACGTGGAACTGGCCTTTATGAGTTATGGAAAACTGGGAGGTACAGTGTTCGAACTTAGAAGAATACGTTACAAGGGGAAAGCGCTAATCGTGGTCACTTTTCTGCAGATACCGAAACTATCCACCTGAGCAACTTGTGGACATAGTTGCAAGGATTCTCTCCATGGTACCTCCATGGACACGTGTTTATAGAGTTCAGCGTGATATTCCTATGCCTCTGGTTACGTCCGGGGTTGAAAAAGGAAATCTCCGTGAGCTGGCTCTGGCAAGAATGGATGATTTGGGCCTTAAGTGCCGTGATGTTCGTACTCGTGAAGCTGGAATTCAGGTGCCAAATGTTTTTTTTTTTTGGTTTGTTGCTTTGAATACTGAATTTTTGTAAAATATGTGTTTATGTGGTCTGAGTACAGGACATTCATCACAAAATTAAGCCAGAACAAGTTGAGCTTGTGCGTCGTGATTACACTGCAAACGAAGGCTGGGAAACATTCCTTTCATATGAAGATACACGCCAGGTACAAGGGTCATAATCTCACATACTCTAGTTTCATAGGATAGTGTTGAGAATGCTATTGATGAAAACTACTAACCTACCTGTGTGGCTTTACTTAGGGGCTTGTTTATAAAGATATCAGGCTTCTTCTCACTCATTAGATACCAATAAGTTATGTTTTATCTAAAGAGTATAGATGTTTTTGATTTAATGAAAAGGAAAGTTATCAAAAGATTAGGTAGGACACAGGGCTTGTTATCTTTAAAAGTATCAGCATCTGTTTTACTCGTGTATACAGTGAGTTTGTGTTTTTGATTGAATATGGAATAAGGTCGTGTAGGTGTACTTGTATCGTCAGTCATGCGCTAATCATTTTATCTGTATGGACGCAGGACATTCTTGTTGGGTTATTACGTTTGCGTAAATGTGGTAAGAACGTGACTTGTCCAGAACTCATGGGAAAGTGTTCTGTTGTCCGTGAGCTTCACGTGTATGGAACGGCTGTACCAGTTCATGGTCGGGAGGCTGATAAGTTGCAACATCAGGTACGCTTAGATGAAATTGGCAAACACTCAATTATATGGAGGTGTTATGTTCTGATTAATCCTTTTGTCGAAAAATGATTTGCAGGGGTACGGAACTCTTCTGATGGAAGAGGCAGAGAGGATTGCTAGAAGAGAACATCGATCTAACAAAATCGGTGTGATTTCAGGTGTGGGAACCCGACATTACTACAGAAAGTTGGGTTATGAATTGGAAGGTCCTTACATGGTGAAGCATCTTCTTTGAGATTCTTCCTGTTGAACTACTAAAACCCCAAAACTCGTAAACGTTTTTGTTGAATTATCCCTGTTCCGTTTTGAGTGTATTACTTTTGTTTTATTAAAAAGGGTTCTTTACAGAGATTTTTTGGCGCAATTTCCAAATTTTGTTATAGAATTAAGAATGGTTTCCCTGGAATTTGCAAAAACTTTAATAGTAAACATCTGATATGATATGCCATTGTAATACAAAGTTCAAGATTTAGGAGGTCATTGATTATATGATTTTAAAATCATTTTTTTGTTATTTAGAGGAGTGGAAGTTACATTTATAATTTATGGCAATGATTTGTTTAAGTAGTTGATTTGAAATTATATTTTTAATGGATGTAGAGGTGTTATCAAGACTACAATACAAAAATACAAATGCTGACCTAAACGGCTAAACCTTGTCATTTGGTTGGATTTGTATTATTTGTTTTTTCCATTCTATAATCACCCCTCATATTCATCCTAACCAACTTCGATATTCTCGATTTCTATAATCACCATTTTATATCATATGTTTCCACTTCAAAAAGTTCGGGAAAACGGCCATTTCATATCCAACATATTGTAATATGTTCAATTCATACCCGACTTATATGGTCGTGCCGAAACATACCTGAACTTATATGATCGTACCAAAACATACCCAATTTATAAATTTTCGGCAAAATCATACACCAGTCGCCACATCAGCTGCCATGTCATCTACTTTTGTTCGTGTGGATGCAACGAATATGTCATGTGTATAAAAAAATTTTAAAACTAAATAATTTTCTTATAAAAATAACTTTTAGAAAATGTAAAATTTTATAATTTTTTATTATTTAGTAAAATTAACAAAAAATAATTTAATTAAATTTTAATCTTATATAAAAGATATATTCGTAATGAGAAGCCCTCACACCAACAACTAGACAAGAGAGAAGAGAGAGAAAGAGAGAGAAAGTAGATCGGTTTCTTCTGGCCGACGACGGTGGCTCCGTCAGTCACGTTGTCGGCCGGGATCTCTTGCGTTTAGTCTATTGGTCGTGACCTCAGTTTCAGTACCTTTTGTCACCGGCGGGGCATCTTTCTCCTCGATGGCCGTTCGGCTCAAGTTCCCGTCGTGGCTCCTATTACGATAAAGGAGAACGGTCGGCTAAAGCCTCCGCGTCGCCTTCCCCTTCGGCTGATGGCGTCTCTGCAATTTTATTTTTTTCTTCTTTTCTTTTTTCGTTTCTTCTTTGCGGCTTCTAGATCTGGGCTTAAACCTCATACGGTTTGTTTTCGACGGGGTTAGAGCCGCAGATGAAGGAGTTTGTGGTTCGAGTGGTGATTTGTAGTCGGTAGAGCAGTGAAGCTTTCCGATGGTGAGTGAAGTTTGGTTTCACGCGGAGTCTTGTGCGCGGTGTCGGCGTTGTTCATTGGTGGAGGAGATCTCGCACGAGCGATTGAATCCCTCCGATCTAGGAAACACCGGAGTCATGACGGTTGCGATGAAGAAGAGATGGAGTGGTTGGCTGCCAGGATCTCTGGCGGGACGGTCAGAGGATCGGAGTGGAGATTCCTGCGGCGGCAACTTCTTTGCGTCTAGGGTTTTCACTGTTTGGGCTTTTAGGCCGGGCCTTCTGTTTGGACCTGTAGCCGGGCTTTGTGTTGACCTGGGTTTGTTTGGCCCGTTTCGTCTGTGGGCAACAACCTTTTGTAATTTGTTGGGCCAGACCCATTTTATTATCAATATTAAGAAGGAAAAAAAAATAAAAGATATATTCGTAAATATTTTGATCATATAAAAAATCGTCTTTATAAGAGTTATATATTTATTTCAATGATTCAAATCTAATGCTAGTATTACAGACATGTTACTCTTGATTAATCATGGTTGTGTTAATCTAAATTTTTAAATATAAATAATATACCCATAATTAATAAAACATAAAAATGAATCATCTTACGCTTTATTAATCATGAGTATGTTATTTATATTTAATCTAATTTTTTAAATGTAATAACATACCAATGATTAATAAAACGTAAAAATAAATTATGTTACTCTTTATTAATCAAGTGTAAAAATAAACTTCTTACATTTTATTAATCATAGATATTTACATTTAAAAAATAGATTAACAAAACCATTAATCAAGAGTAACACGTCCTCGACACTAACATTGCATTTGAATCATTACAATACATAAATAACTCTTATAAAGACGATTTTTGATAGGATCGGAAATATATCTTTTATATAAGATTAAAATTTAACTAATTAATTAACTTTTGTTAATTTTACTAAATATTAAAATTATAAATTTTACATTTAAAAAAAAATATTTTTATAACAAAATTATTTAGTTTTTTCTTTAAAATTATACATATGGCATATTCGTCAGCAAAATTAGCTGACGTTACATCCACACGAACAAAAATAGATGATATGGCAAGTGATGTGGCGACTGGTGTATGATTTTGCCAAAAAATTATAAGTTGGGTATGTTTTGACACGATCATATAAATTCAGGTATGTTTTAGCACGGCCATATAAGTCGGGTATGAATTGAACATATCCCAATATGTTAGGTATGAAATGGCCGTTTTCCCCAAAAAGTTCTATCTTTCTACGTCTTTCATTTTTAATAAAGAACTCCCTGAAGAAAAAGATCTTCAAGAAAATAATAATGATGAAAAAAATCTTATAACCCAAGATCAGCAAAGAGAGCATGTCAATCAATTGAGAGCAACCATACTAACAAATATGTGGAAATTTATATGTTATGAAAATAACATGATATATATGAAAGAAAAAAAAAATGAAAAACACATGTTTTTTTAATAGTTACTGACTTTGTTAGACTTGAGATTATTATAAATCTACTTGGTTATATTTACTGGACCGGATTTATATGATAAATCTTGCTCTGATAAGTTCTTCTTATCTTAAGTTCTCACGCCATTTATTATTCTTTGATCTTTTGCGAGTCTTTAAATTGGTTAGAAATAGTTCATTTTTCTGTTACCAGTGATCATCAGTTACTTTCTTTCACGTCTCTTCTAAGAATTTACTAATTTATACTGTCCCAATTTATGTGATGTTTTAGGTTATTGCACATAGATTAAAAAAATACATATTTTTATGTAGTTTATCTTGGTAACATAAAAATACATTAAATAAAACTATTTTAACCAATAATAAAAAAGTACAGTATTTTATAATTGGTCATAAAATTCAAATCATATTAAATTCTACATAGATTAGCGAGAACATCACTTAAAATGAGACAAAATAAAAATCCTAAAACACCACTTAAAGTGGGACGGAGGGAGTAGCTTATTAAAGAGATTATACCCTAAACTGACACTAAATACTACAAAAAAAAAGAAAAAAAAACTAATCTTATGAAATGTCATGTGTGTTGTTGATATATTTGTTTTTAGTTTGGCAGGAAACATTGATTTAGTCGCACCCACTTGGATAAAAGAACATTAGTACATCTGTGAATTCATGTCCATCGAAATAAAGAGGAATATGTTTGTGCTTTGAATAGAGACTTGTTCATTGTTCAATTACAGAGAGACATAAATATTGATTCTAAACAGTAGTATAAAATAAAAACACACCTAGCTAAAAACAGAGTAAAAGAACAAACCAAGATAAAAACAGAGCAAAAGAGCATACTAAACACAGAGTAACGTGTTCTCCCATAGCTTCTTTCTCAACAGTCCATTTGTTTAGTTGCTTCATTCTCCTTTTACAATGATTCAACTTGGGTTTAAGAAGACAACAAAAAAAAGCTCCATACGTTAAGTTAACTTATTCATTCATCTTTGGTTTCTTCATCAAAAAACATATAATCACTATTCACTGAAATTCAGAACATTACCTCTCTAACGAGTTGGGGCGCTTCTGCTTCTGTGTTTATTTCGATGAAAAGGAGTCGTGATCCACTTTGCTTTGTAACAAGCCAATATGTATCCAATCGCTAATCCAAATACAATACCAGGTACAAATCCTATTGCAGCTGCAATCCAACAAAACACATCTTGTTGTTGTTCTTCTTCCTCTACGTCTAGCGCTTCATTCTGAGTTGCTGATTTAGCTTTTTCTCATCCTGCTTTTGATTTCAATTTAGGAACTGGCCATTAAAGAAGAAGCATAAGTGTGTATATTTTTGTTTCATGAAACTTTCACGACCAGATTCAAATATATTTGGTGCTCCTTTACTGAATCATTCAAGTCTTAAGCTTGCGCTTATAAACTGAGTAGTCTATTAGTTTACTTGTAGTACTTGTAAACTTTCAGTCTTGTAAGTTGAGGTTATAGTGTTCTGAATCATACAAGTATGAGTTTATAGACTTTATAGTGTTCTGAATCATTCAAGTCCGAGTTTAAATTTTTTTTTTCAGAAAATAAAAGCTATAGACTTGAATGATGATGGTCACTTGGTCAGAATGATGTGATGGATGAAGAAATAGAGGATCATGAAGTTAAAGAGCATTCAGAGACTAACAAAGGTACACAACCAAAACGAGCTCAATCACGCCGTAGAGTCTATAGGTGCTAGATAAAGTTTACTATAATTGGAGGAAGACTGTCTGATGGTACAACTAAGATCAGATGCAATCTTTGTTAAAGGATTTACTTCTTGAATCTTCGTCGAAATGGAACCTCAACTTTGACTCGTCATATGAAGGTTTGTCCAAAATTTGTTCGAACACCTAGAACTAGTTCTAGGAAGGTAGATATGATGGTGTTCCGTGAGATGATAGCAATGGCCAATATAGAGCATGATCTTCTTTATAAGTTTGTAGAGTATAAGAAGATTAGAATGGCTTTTATTTATGCTAATTCCACTATTGAGTATTGGAGCAGAAATACAGTAGTTTCTGATGTGTTGAAAATTTATGATAATGAAAAGCAGAAACTTAGGATGATTTTCCTAGTAGGGTTTGTTTGACAACAAATATCTGGAGGGCTATCACCATTGAAGGTTATAACTGCTTAACTGCACAGTACATCGATGATGATTGGAATCTGCAAGCTAAGATTGTCTTTCATTGCTTTTCCTCCACCTCATTCTGGAATAGCTGTTTCTATGAAACTAATTGAGCTGCTAAAGGAGTGGGGTTTATAAAAGAAAGTCTTCTGTCTCACAGTTGACAACACTTCTTCTAATGACAGCATGCAAAGTATTATGAAGAGACAGCTGCAAAAAGTTATGGTCTGCAATGGCGAGTTTTTCCATGTAAGATGTTCAGTACACATCTTAAATCTGATTGTGCAAGATGGCCTAGCAGTGATTGAAGGAGCTTTGCAAAAGATCAGGGAGAGTATCAATTCGTTAAAGCACTAGAAAGTAGGGAAATAATGTTTCAAAACTGTGTTGAAACAGTGGGAGTTAAAACTGAAGATGGTGAAGGTCTGGTCTTAGATGTAATTACACGCTGGAATTCTACTTTACTTATGCTTTCTAGAGCTGTAAAGTTCAAACATGCATTAGATAACTTGGTGGATATAGAAGCGAGTTATGTGAGTCTTCTCTCTTATTCTGAATGGAGAAGAGCATAAGTGATATGTGAGCTTCTAAAGCCATTTTCTGAGATTACAGATTTGATTTCTGGTTCCTCATACTCAACATCAAATTTGTATTTCAATGAAATCTGGAAGTTTGAGTGTTGGTTGAAAGCTCATGCAAATTCTTCTGATCCTGTTATTTGTGAAATGGTGGAGTGTATGAAGCTCAAGTTTGAGAAATACTGGGAAGAGTACAACAATAGCCTTGCAATCGCTGCAGTTTTGGATCCAAGACTGAAGTTTGACTTCTTAGAATATTGTTTCTAGGTTTTGGATCAGTCTACTTGTAAGAGAAGGTTGACGAATGATCGTTCAAAGATCTATAAACTGTTTGGAGCTTACAAGAAAAACCAGAGAATCAGTAGTGCTGCAACAACTTCAGAAGGGGAAATACACCATGTTCCAGCCGGGTATGGTGCAAATTATATTCTGTAGTTATTTCTGATAAGTGTTATGACTTTCTGATATTATATAAGTGATGTTTAACCGGGTTTCAGGGATTCTACGCGTTTTTGTCAGAAAGCTCTTGGCAGTGGCAAGTCTACTCTCGACATATATTTGGGTGAGCCATTACTTGATATGGCCGCTTACAAGAAACTGAATGTGTTACATTACTGGAGAGACAACTCAGCTATTTCAAAGAGTTGGCGACAATGGCTCGAGAGGTTCTGAGTATACCCATAACAAAAATGGCTTTGGAATCTTCGTTTAGCATACGTAGTAGAGTGCTTAACAAGTATATGAGTCGCCTTCTACCTACTAATGTCCAAGCCTTGGTTTGTACAAGAAATTGGTTAAAAGGGTTTACCGAAAATGGTTAGTGTCACTTGTAATCTGTTCATATAATAAATTGCTTCAGAATCTTCATAAATTTTTTTTCGTAGGTAAAAAAGAAGAAGAGGATAAAGACAAGGAGAAAGAAGAATAGAGTGGAGAGTCTAGAGACTTGACTTGAGGTATTATCTTGTTACAAGATTCTTGTATTGATAGATTTCAAGTATAACCGTAGCTTCCTTTGTTAAACTAGTAAGCTTATGTTTGTTTGATGTTCTCTTTGATATTGGATTCTTGATTTTAAGTAACTTTGAGGCGCATTGAGTTTCCAACCTTTATCATCTCATCTTGTGCCTACAATCTTCGTTTGAGTCTAGAGATAGCTTCCATGTCTCCTATTTTGTTTTGTTGCATATGGTTAAGTCATTGTGTTGTAATGTAGTTAATCAAGTTTGGTGCTATGTAAAGATTGCTATCAGTTCTTTTGCTTGAGATGTTAATGCTTGTGTTCATGTCTCTGCTCTTCATTGCTATCTTATTTCTTTGCATGGTATAAGAACACAAGGTTGAATTTATATTTTTTCCTTCTTGCAGGCTGAAGACAAGTAGACAAGCTGGAAGCTGGGACCAAGTGAATCAGAGAGGTACAATTTTTTTAACGTAAAACAGAGAGTTGTAATTTTTTAACATAAAAAGAGAGTTATAATTTTTTTTACATAAAACAAACTTATAATTTTTAAACATATTTGCTTATAAATTGGCGGGTTTGGGTTGTCCAGCTGGGTGATGGGTGAAACTAGGATTGGGTCTTATTGGATGTGGGCTAAATATGAATGTGGGTGTTTTGAATCCATTAAAACAAATGTTCAATTGGCCACACCCATTTGGGTGCCGTCCAACTCAACTGACAGCCCTACCAACAAATATGTGGAATTTTTTTTATATGTTATGAAAATAAAATGATATATATATATAAAAGAAATAAAAAATGAAAAAACACATGTTTTTAATAGTTACTGACTTTATTATAGACAAAATTATTATAAATATACTTGGTTATCTTTACTGGACCGGATTTATATGATAAATCTTGCTCTAATAATTTTTTTTTTTGAAATTTTTTTCTTATCTGAAGTTATAACGCCATTTATATTTCGTTGATCATCTACAAGTCTTTAAATTGGTTAGAAATAGTTCCTTTTTCTGTTACCACTGATCATCAATTACTTTCTTTCACGTGTCTTCTAAGAATTTACTAACTTATAGCTTATTAAAGAGCTTATACCCTAAACTGACACTAAATACTACAAAAAAGGAAAGAAATGATCTTATGAAATGTATCATGTGTGTTGATATATTTGTTTTTAGTTTGGAAGAAGAAATATCGATTTAGTCGCATCCACTTGGACAGAAGAACATCAGTACATCTGTGAATTCATGTCCATCGAAATAAAGAGGAATATGTTTGTGCTTTGAATACAGAGTTGTTCAGTGTTCAATTACAGAGAGACATAAATATTAGATCTAAACAGTAGTATAAAAGAAAAACACACCGAGCTAAAAACAGAGTAACAGAACAAACCAAAAACAAAAGAGCATACTAAACACAGAGTAATGTGTTCTCCCATAGCTTCTTTCTCAACAGACAACAGTCCATTTGTTTAGTTGCTTCATTCTCCTTTTACAATGATTCAACTTGGTTTAAGAAAGCTACATAAAAAAAGCGCTCCATACGTTAAGTTAACTTATTAATTCATCTTTGGTTTCTTCATCAACAAACACATAATCTTTATTCACTGAAATTCAGAACATTACCTCTCTAACGAGTTGGGGTGCCTCTGCATCTGCGTTTATTTCGTCCAAAGTGAGTCTTGAACCACTCTGTTTTGTAACAAACCAATATGTATCCAATTGCTGATCCAAATACAATACCAGGTACAAAACCTATTGCAGCTGCAATCCAACAAAACACATCTTCTTCTTCTTCTTCCTCTACCTCTAGCGCTTCATATGGTGGCGATGATGAGGGCATGTGGATATCACTGCAATCTTCGTCGAGAGCAGGACCAAAAAGTCCTGAATTATCTTTGAAAGAAGAGCAAGCCTGCCTTCGAAACTGAGTGCCTCCTGGTATAAGACCTACAAGCTTGTTATGGGAAAAGTTCATGTACGCAAGGTACGACAGATTCCCCAACTCCTGTGGGATTTCTCCCGAAATATTGTTTTGGGAAACGTCAAGTGACTCAAGAGCTGTCAGGTTTGCCATAGACGATGGGATGTGGCCAGTGAAAGCATTGTTCGACAAGTTGAGCACGTGAAGCTCTTTCAATAAGCCGATCGACTTCGGAATCTCTCCTTCAAGTTTGTTTCCGGAAAAATCGAGTGCTGTGTAGATCTCTAGAATCCGGACCAGCTCCATCTTTATACCTTTATTCATCAAAACCATGGAATCATGGTAATAACCTTCCCCAATGTAATTTAGATTGGACCCATCTTTGTTCGTCTCAAGAGATGACATTTTTCTCCAGTTCACAAAATAATCCGCTGGCAAAATCCCACCGAAATGATTATGCGATATGTCGATGATTTGCAGCTTACGGAAAGAGGCTTGATGTACTGGTCCATGGAACGCGTTGGAGCGTAACACGAGAACTCTCAGCTCTCGTAGAGAATTCAACCAGAACGGAAATGTGTCATTGATCATGTTGCTTTCCACGTTTAGAACTTCGAGCGCGGAGAAATTCACCAACGATCTCGGAAGCTTTCCAACGAGTTGGTTATGGCCAACGTCAAATGACCTTAGACTTTCGAATGCATTCCCTGGAAGACATCCACTAAGACGATTCTGACGCACGTTCAGAACCGAAAGAGTGCTCTTGAGGTTTCCCATACAGAGAGGGATCGAACCGCTGAAGTTGTTGTTCGATAGATCGAGGGTTCTTAGAGAGTGCAACTCACATATGAGAGAAGGAACATTTCCTGAGAAATTGTTGTTGGAGGCAAAGAGGTGCCCCAGGAGAGAGGATAGTTTGCGTGCCGTTGATATTTCGAAACCAGTGAAGGTGTTGTTGGATAGATCCAAGTAACCTAGATTTGGTAGCATCCATAACCAACCAGGGACATGACCTTTGATTCTGTTGTTGGAAATGTCTAGAGTCTGCAGCAGCGTCTGGGTTCTTAGAAGCTCCGGAAATTCGGTTATACCGCAGCCTGACAAGTTTAAATTACTTATCGCATCCGAAACCGTAGTTTTGTTTGTGGCTAAAACATGGTTTCCTGAGAGATCCAATAAATCGAGAGACTTGAAACGTGACAGAACTGTATTCAGGTCGATCGTAGGCGTTGCCGTCAAGTGAGATAAGTAAAGACGTTGGAGCGAGCTGAGAAGCGAGAAGATGCTGAAGTCAACAGGGGAGTTCCAATGGGAAATGTCAAGCACCTCGAGATTGGCTAATTTGGAAATGGAACTCGGGATTGGACCTTTGAATTTATTACTGCCGAGGCTTAACACTCGTAGCTTAGATGGTGAAGATATATTACCAAACTTGAGAGATCCGTCGAGTTGGTTATTTGTCAAATAAATAGAGGTCAGGGCGGGAAGGTTGAAGAGAGAAGAAGGGAGGGCGCCAACGAGAGCGTTGTCGTATGCTGAAATGAACATCAAGTTGAATAGTGAAGTGATGTTTGGAGGGAGAGTTCCAGTGAACCGATTGTTGGAGAGTGAAAAGTAGGATAGCTTAGTCAGATTTAGTAGTGCGATAGGAAATTTACCACTAAGCTTGTTGGAATTTACGACCAAGTTGGTCAATTGGGTCAAACGTGAAAAAGAAGATGGGATTTGACCAATCAGACTGTTATCATAACAGTCTAGAGAAGTTAAGTGAGAGAGTTTTCCAATTGAAGATGGAATCTGGCCTGAAAAATGGTTATGAGAAAAATCTAGAGAGGTGAGATGAGAAAGGTTTCCAAGTGGAGGCGGAATTTGGTTTGAGAACTGATTATCAGAAAGTTGGAGAGAGGTGAGGTATGAAAGTTTTCCAAGTGAGGTTGGAATCTGACCCGAAAACTGATTACCAGATAAGTCGAGAGAGGTGAGGTGTGAAAGATTTCCAAGTGAAGATGGAATCTGACCTGAAAACTGGTTATTAGAAAGATGGAGAGACTTGAGTTGTGAAAGGACTCCAACTGAAAATGGAATTTGACCAGTGAAATGATTAGAGGAAAGGTCCAGAAATGTGAGATGAGAAAAGTTTCCAATGGAACCCGAAAACAGGTTGTTAGAAAGACTGAGAAAGGCGAGATGAGAAATATTTTTGAGTGAAGGTAGAATCTGACCCGAAAACCGATTATTGGAAAGAGAAAGAGAGGTGAGACGAGAGAGTTTTCCAATTGAGAAAGGGACTTGACCATATAAATAATTATTAGAAAGGTCTAGAGTTTTAAGAGAAGGAAGGTTTTGAAACCTAACAAGACTGGTATTGGAATGAAACCGGCCATGGAGGCAGCTGCAGCTGAGGTCTACCTTGATCACATCTTTAGACTTGGCATCACACGTGATACCATCCCAATAACAGCAGTCGCTGTTATTTTCCCATGACTCTGTCTTCGGATAAGAGCCTACAATGCGACCATCAATATTACAAAGTTTCGAAGAAGACCTCCGAATCTCAAACTCCTTTTTGAATTCGAGTAGCACGTTCCTTTGTTCCGGACGACACGAGTGTCTTGCTGTCGTAGCGAACGCAATCACGTCTTGGAAATTAAAAATATACAAGAAGAGAAAAGAAAGAGTCATATGACGACTGATACTCATTGTGGTCCAAGAGCCTATCGTTCTTATTTTATGCTAGTTTATTGAATATCAATAATGGAAAAGAAGCGAAAATGGAAGTTGTGATGGTAAACATGGCATGGACATCTCTTTATATACACACAGAAAGTTTTCACCATGGTAAATCCACCCAGCTTGACTAACAGTGAACGAAGAGGATGCGCGTATTGGAGTTGTGTATCAATTTTCACAAAATTTGCTTTTACCTTTTTTTTTTTCGCTAACTTGGTTAATATATGCTTTTACCTTTTGTTTGTCAGTTCATTTTTGGTTTAACTTTAATTAATTTTTTAAAGAGAAAATGGACTGGATAACTAAAAGAAAAATCATATTTAAGAATTTAACCAAATAAAAATATCACTATTATTATCATATAATTATATTTGTTCTGGATGCACTGAGAAATATGGGATAAACTATGCAAACCAAAACAAGAAAGATGAATTGGTTTCAGACTAATTCATGAATTTAACTTAGAATTAGAATTGTTAGCAGAAATTGTGGAGATTGATACAATTTCCAGATTCTCTTCTTTCGAAAGGTTGTAGAGGTCTTATTCGCAACTAAGACCCATAACCAGTAGGAACCAATGATTGTAGGAATCTGATTCCTGGTTGAGACTCGAAACCAGCAGGAACCAAAGATTGTGGGGGTCTGATTTGTGGATGAGACTCAAAACCAACATGAACCAAAGATTGTTGAGGTCAGATTTGTAGTTTAGACTTAGAACCAGCTGGAACCAAAGATTGTAGGCGTGTGATTCGTGGTCGAGACCCATAACTAGCAGGAACTCATAAGTAATTCATGCATTGAATTTTGTTATTGCTGTTAGCATGGTGTTATCCTCCCTTGGAGGATGTTTTGGGTTTTCAGCTACGTGAGTTTTGGATCTGGTGAAAATAAGTTGTTTCTCGCCCCCATGTGGCTAGAGTGGAAATATTCTGCTGGAATAGATGTAATGTCTCTTCCGCCTGTCGACACATCGTAAATTATGTCCGAAGTGTTCTACTAATTTTTTTTTGATAAGTTAACCGTAGAAATATAAATGCATATTTATCTTTTTAAAGAAATATTTTGATTATTTTGACTTTATGGACTATATTTGTAATAAAAACCTTTTTATGTCATACTAAGAAATTTTTCTTTGTATTATATATTTTAATTTGATTTTATTTTAAAATATATACACTAACTATATTATAAAATATCAATATTTATATTTCAAATACAAAAACAAAATCTAAAACATAAAATCATTGGAGCATTGTTACTTTTCACTTTGTTCTGATCCGTTAATTTTTTTCTTAATATGCCATAACTTTTGAACCGGAATTCATATTCTAATACTATAATTTCTGCTTTCCTTAAGCTTTCTTGTTTTCAGTAAATCTCTTTGATATCAAACTTCCTAGACGACGGCCATGTTTTCTAGATTACTAGGTCGAAACCCACACTAAAATATTATAATTTATATACCAAGGTAGTGGAAGTTTGAAGTTTCCACATTCCATCGATATATTCATATGCCGTCAGTGAAAGTTTCAACATTCCAGTAATATAAATTATATAATATATACTATGTTACTGGAAGTTTCTTAGTCAGTTCCAAACCGTTTGACTAATGGGAATGGGTCATCAACAGAACTCCTCGGCTTGATCCAACTTAACGTGTTTAAAGAACACTCAACAGAATCACACTTAATCGCAATGGAGATGACCACCTTTTGGAATTGTTAAAACGAATTTTGATGCAGGATGGACAAAGGATCACAGCAGGATGGGTGATATGTGATCATCAAGGAATTACACTTTTTTGGGGATCAGTCGCCTCTGGAGTGTCACAATCAGCTCTTGAAACTGAAGGAAAACCACTGTTAGTGTATATGTCATGGTCTTAAGGAATAACATCCATTGTGTTTGAAGTAGATAGCCAAAGCCAACAGTTAGTCAATATCCTCACATGCCAACAAAAGAATATTCATATTGAAAATTTGGTCAACGACATTCTCGTACGGAGCAAGAAATTCAGAGCTTGTTCATTTAGCTATGTTGGAACTATTTTTTTTAGTTTTTTGGGTTGAGTAAAAAATTAAATATGTGAATATAATATTACATGTCTATTGAACTGGGTAAAAAATTAGTGTGAAGTAAATGTTATATTTTATATGGAGAAAGTCCATCATATTTTGATGATAAATGGGTTATCCTGAGTAAACTTGATTACTAATCTAATTTAATGACCAAGATATGCAACTTAGTGACAAATGACTAATACTAAAATTCACTTGGTGTCTAACCATAGTGACTTAGTAATAACTGTCAAAAGGTTAAATAAACTCAATGACACATAATAACAAAGTTGCTTTATGACTAACTTGTTTTATGACTAAGTTGTGTGAATCTCTCCTATGAATAGACATCTCTCCTAACAAAAGTGATCAAATCACGACTCTACAGTTTCTCTTTCCATATACCACAAACCGGGATGTTACAAAGTCATGGACCAAGTGCTACGAAGCTGGCGGAAGAAGATAGAATCAGAAAATTTGTTGTCAGTGGTGGCTGTGGCCATAAATTTCACCGGAGGAATTAATCTGAAGAACTAATAAGTTTAGAAAAGGTTTGGGCGGCACTTACCCCAGGTAGCGGACATACAACAGAAAAGCCAACCTGAAAATATGCACAGAGTGAACCCACATCAGACTGTTGAGTAGGGCTCCCAGCCCCTTGCAGGATGGAAATGAATGGAACTGGGAGAAGGTCTTCTTACATGGGGACTATCCCTACTTAACCACAAGTGCCTCATAAGGCGCAACGAGAGGGCATGTGTGGGTTACTTTAGTCTCCCAGGTAGCCAAAGGCGACATCTAAGCTAGGGCTATGCTAGTCAGATTCATGCCACTTCAATGAATCAGGTACAAAATCCGATCAAAAGAAGATTTTGGTTTCAACCCTCTGGAGGATCAGAAGCACTGCTAAGTTAAAAGCGAGAGCAGAGCAGCACCTAACCCGGGTAGGAAACATACAACAAACCAGCCAACGTCGAAAAATTATGCATCAAGTGAACGCACATCGGACTGTCGTTGAGTAAGGCTCACGACCCCTTAGGATGGAATGTAGTAGAACTTGAAAGATGTTTTCTCACAAGAAAACAATCCCTTCCTCAACCAAAATCGCAAGAACCTCGCAAGGCATAACAAGACATGTATGGCTTACTTTAGTCCTCCCGACAGCCAAATGCGACATCTACGCCAGAGCTATGCTAGTCAGAGTGATGACACCTTAACTGCTTGAGTACGAAATTCATATCAAAAGAAGCTTTTTGTCTAATTTTATGGGTTCTCATGTAATTATACTTAAGTATCCCACGAAATGTTTGCATGGCGTTAACTCTCCAAGAATTCATAAAAATAGCTACTGGTTGGCAAAGGCATTTCCGTAGCCAATTTCATTAGCTACATATATAGCGACATAACATATAATTTTAAGTTTTTAGCTAACTATAGCAACCCGTAGCTATATAGTTACAGATAGATTTCGTTGGTGGTCTATAGCTAAATAGCTACGCTTTAGCTATGGATAGGTGGTTGGTATAATTGTTCTATTTAGCAACCATTAACTACAATTTTTTCTATTGCTATATAGCAACGATGTCTCTATCTTCACCATTCCTTCGTTTGATAATAATTCCCTAGACTATATTTGCGAAGTGATTTTGCCACATGTCCTCCCTACAATTAGTTTCACAAAACAAATATGACATGACTACTAAAATTGATGACATGGCTTCCAGAAAAATATGACATGGATATTTCATTTAATGTTGATTTATATTTTTGGCAAACTTATTACAATATGATAATAATCTATCTTATTAAAACAGAAACATTACAACTTCATCTATGTGGATTTTTAAGTTGGACATCACATTTTTAAGTTGGATATTATATTATACATTTGTTCGTAAACAACTATGATTTTTTTCTATATTATATTATACTTCTGTACATTATATTATACATCTATTCATAAATAACTATAATTTTTTACATTATATTATACATCTTCTTTAGCCGATTGCGAGTCATTAACAAGTCTTTAACCAGTTATTGATTAACTTTAAAATTTAAATTGCTGGATACAGATATCAGAATATATATTTCTTGATACTCAAATAATATAAGTATAACATAGAACATTCTATAATTTAAAGGGACGGATTTACCTTAGATATGCAATAACTAGAATATATTTCCTTATATATATAGCAAAGAAAAAGAAAATAAAATATAACATCTTTAATTTTTTCTTGGACAATTGCTGTTACAGCTTATTAATTACATATCAAAACATAGATATTTACAATAAAAATTTTACTTTATGGGCCATAATATTTATATTGTGAATGAATAAGTATAAAACAGAAACATTGTAAGCATTTAACTTTATAAAAAACACATTAGTCATTTTCGTATTGAACTTTTTGCATATACATTCAAAATACTTATTTTATTAATAAAAAAATTTGAAACTATTTTTTGGATTAGTACAATTTCATTTAAATTATTTAACCAAATATAAAACATTTATATATCAGCACGGTTAATTTTTGTTAGTTTTTTCTCATAAATATTTTTGTTTATCTATTGTATAACTATAAATTATAACTATTTTATTAATATCATAATGAAGACTTCAGTTATGTTAGTCTAAATTGTATTGGTTAATATTAGATTATTGTTTTCACCCTACATCTATACTACGAAACTGAGAAACTCACAATTATATTAAACTACACAATATAGAATTGGACAAACTCAAAATTATTTAAAATTACAATATAGAATTAGACAAACTCCAATTATATTAACTACTATAGAATATATGTTATATGTTAAGAGAAAAATGGAATCCGCGCGGTCGCGCGGGTCATGATCTAGTTCATATATTACATTTAATATTGATATTTTTTGTAAACTTTTTTAAAATATGGTAATAGCTCATGCATCATCTATAAAATAAATATATTCATATATAACATTTCAAATTTCGAAATATTATTATTTTGTATAATTAAACAATTTGTATTACTAAAACTTTTAAAAATTTCTACAATTTTAAAAAAAATATCTAATCGTAAGATTATTAGTTTCTTATATATCAACAAATTTTATAAATATTCTTTAGGCCAAATTTTTTTATAATTATACAATTTTATATCATTTTATTATTTTTATACAAATTGATTTATATATATCAAATGTATATTAAATATTAGTAAGAAAATAGTAAATCTATAATATTTAATAAAATTTATTTTTAAATATAAGTTAGAATTAAAAAACATATATAACATTTCAAATTCGTAATATTATTATTTTTGTATAATTATACAATTTTTATTATGCTAAAACTTTCAAAATTTCTACAATGTTTTAAAAAATTAAATATCTAATCGTAAGATTATTAGTTTCTTATATATCAACAAATTTTATAAATATTGTTTAGGCTAAACTTTTATAATTATACAATTTTATATCATTTTATTAGTTTAAAAATTGATTTAATATATATCAAATATATGTTAAATATTAGTAAGAAAATAGTAAAATCTATAATATTTAATAAAATTTATTTTTAAATATATGTTAGATTTAAAAAATTCCTTACTGCACATGGTGCAGGAAAACACCTAGTACTCTATATATTATAAATAATCGATATTATCAAAATTATAATATATATATAATTGTATGCAAATATAAAAATGTTATATCACCGATTAGTTTTCAATGAAAATACAATTTATGATTTAATATAATTTTAAATCTACATGTATTAAAACACAGCAGTGTAGTGAAACTAATGGGTGGATATATCTATATAGTCACTTATAGTAATTATCAAGCAATTTTTGTTTTGTTTTCCATTGAACATTATAACTCGCTCTACATCTATACTATTAAAACATGATACACCTACTCTTTCCCCACTAATTGTCCCTAACTTTTAGCCTAATCGTCTCTTTCATTAAGGGTAATTAGGACCTTTCAAACCTTTCCTTTTTGATACTTCCCACAGTTAGGGTTCCAACCCCTAAATGAAATTACATGACGTCGACTGAAACCACGTAACCTAAACCCTCCTTCTCAATTTACTCTTGGATCGAATTTATTAACAATGAAATGTTATTAACTGAATAATATTATGGATGTTAAATACATAAATCAAGTCATTTCTTTCATCTAATCCCATGATCTGAACATTTCATCATTGAAATGAAATCTTCCTTTCAACGAATCCCTAAATTTGAACATTTTCTAATAGATAAGAACACAATTCCGAAAATGTTTACATAATCTTTATAAAATCCTGTTTTCATATATTCCTAACAATGGTAACTGATGTGATTATTCGTTTTTAAATATTATACCTCAGTTTAAAAATCAGATATTATTTTTAAAAATCCTGAATTTATATAATCCTAATAATACTAACGTTTTTGTATCATTCGCTTAACGTCTTTAAATTATAGATATTTATTCTTTTACCTTGACTGAATATTTTTCACATTTAAATTAAATCATGTAATACATTTTCAAAGGTATATTTAAAAACTTAATATGGTATCTTCCATAGTTCGTATATCACTATGAAACTTGGGCGATGGTCAATAGATTAATTAATGTATATATGCAAACTTTCATGTCTTCTTTAACATATATTACAGAATTGGTTGATCGTCTAACATTGTATACTATTAAGTAATTTGTTAATGTACTTAAATACAAATATCTCTATTTACAGAAGAAAATCTCTCTATTAATTTTCAAAATGTTAATTGATCCGCATGTATGTTAGAAAAATAGATTTCCTAAATATCATCTTAACTGTATAAAGGTCTTTTAGAAAATGCACATTCACAAAATATCTGCAACTTCGTAAACTATGTTTAAATATTCTCTAACAATAAAATTTAGGTTTTATGAATCCTCTATTGAGGTTCTCTTATAAATACAACCAGATCCATCGACCTAAACTCACAACCAATCCACTAAGGAAAAACATTATGAATGTTCTTTTCCTGTTCACTTTTTGGGTGATGTGAAGCCTTTCAAAACCGATTGGAAGGTTCATCTGAAAGTGTTACATACATGGAAACAATACAACTTTGTCTATGAAGAAACACTTGAAATCATCTTAGCATATGAGCATGTATGTTTTGAATTATATGTATACTATCGATTTATTGTTATTTATTTCATTCAATTTTGTTACATATATAACTAAATATGTTCGATTTGTCTTTGTAAATGTAAAGGATGCAAAATTCATACTTCGTGCAAAAAATAAACTGGCGAGTTCTACCAGTTGGAGCTTGGAGTAATATTCAAATTTTCCCTCTCAGTCCAGCAACATGGATGCACAGATCAACTGAAAATTCATATAAAAATAACTTTGTTCATAACACAACATTCACCAGATCTAATCATGTGAACGATGAAATGTTTCTAAGTTTTGGTCGATTTTCAGTTGGTTATGAGTTGATCACTACAAGCATGTTTTCTAATAGGTAGTAAAACAATAAATTATATGTCTATACTTATATGCTTATCATATTTGATTTTGTTAAACATGTATGTTGCAGACGTAGTTGGTCATATTGTTGAACTGAGAGAGTTTTTATTTATTTTCTATTTTTAAACCAATAATGGCATTTTTGCTCGTAAATGGCTAAATGGTAATTTTAAAAAAGGTGGACCCTTTTAATAATTTTAACCTTTGGAAGGGTACCATTCTCCATTTTGTTTTTGAAAATAGGGCAAATCAACAAATGCCCCAAGTTTAGTGTTTTTAAGTTTAAAGAGATTATAAAAAGGTTATGGAGTTTTAGAGTGAGAAACATTACATTTTTGTTGCAGCCATTTGAAAGGAAGAGAGAGAATGTGTAATTTTTTTAATATAGTGAGACAAAAGTTTCCAATTATGCTAAATATTTTTGACTCGAAAAACTTACTAAAAGTCTTCTAACGTAAAAAAACACAAGAAGTCTTTATGGAAGTCGTCTAGAAGACTTTCTGGAAGTCGTTTATGCCCTAAATATAAACCATGAACTCAAATAACTAACTAAATATAAATAAACAATTCATTAAACTTAAACTTAAGTTAAAGAGTGTTTAATATACACAAAACTAAACATATATAAGTCAAAAAAAATTTCAAGAAAAATACTATGCTTCCAAAATATAACCCTAAAAATACATACAATACTACAACATATATTATCAAACCTTACACCAAAGAATACCATGACTCACTACATTCAATCATCTATGTTGAAAACAATTCAATTTTACTATATCTTAATTTATATCATTTATAAATGTTTATAATTACGTGATTTCAATTTTTCTCCCAAGAAAATATTTTTTTATAAAATTTATAAATTATTTTAAGATCTAATATATGATCTATTTATAAATTAAAAAGTCTTCGAGAAGACTTTCAGAAACTCAGAAGAATTTCCGGGGTTATATTCGAAAAAATGAATTCTGGTTTTTTTGTTTGGTCATAAGGGGCTTATTGTTATTTCACAAGGTTTTTGGGTTAGTTTTACATTTGATTGAAGTTTTGGATTTTACATTTAAAATCAAGTTTTGAATCATATTTGGCCAATTCCCTTTTTTTTTTACCTTTTTTATAGATAGAATTATTTTTTTGCTAAATTATAAATATCATTCACTGAATAATAATAATAATTTGATTATAATGGAAATTGAAATCCTAGATTGCTCAAGAGCTGATCTAATCCTAAAGACCACAAAAAGTAAAAGAACCTATAGCATCAATGGAAGATCTAAGAATATTGCAAAAACAAACTTAGAACTAAAGTTTAAGAACAAGTATCAACTAAGCTCCTAACTCAAGCGCTTCCTAAACCCTTTGCTGATCGAAATCTGCTGAGAATAGGAGTTGGCTAAGCGGGAACAGTTTGCCGAAGACTAACCCAAAGGTCTCTCAAGCAGCAACGACGGAGAGCCTGGCCTACACTTCGGTGCTAGCTGATGAGGGAATTCGTTGAAACCAAACCCAAAGCCACTCGGAAAGTAGCTTTCTGACTGTGCCTAGATGTCTTCACTTGAAATAGAGCCCAAGAAACGATAGTCAATCGTAGTCGGGTATAACACACCCCAATCCGACTACGACCCAAAAGATAAGCTAACACATCAAGACTGTCGAAAAAGAAACAAACCAGAGCTTGAAGACGGAGATGAGAACATACGAGAAGTCTGAAGACCCTCATAACAGGCTAATCCCACCAATTGAAATTCTCAATCGTTCGATATCAAGAGATAGAGGCATAGGGACTGTCCTCAGAGAACCCTAAGCATCCAACCACCCAAAACACAAAGAGAGAGAACTGAACCAAAATTGACAGGAGAAAGCCATGGAGATAATAGTTGAAACTAGATACAGAGAACCTCAACAGACACCATTGCCCCGCTGCTCTCTGAGGATGAATCCCCTGAGGAAAGACTCTACACCCTTTGAATCTTCGTAACTCAACTCGTCGGGAGGATGGTCAGAGAAAGGAGAAGAGGTAGCTACGCTCTCAACCTAAACTCGATGACTAGAGATTCAGATCTGACCCAGATCCGACACACTAAGAGGTCAGAAGATCAAGGCCACCGATGGTCTCAAACACTCGCGACCTCTCCTGCGCTCCAGGAAAGAGAAGCACGAACTTCCACTTTTGATTAGGTCTGACGATGCAGAGATCCAGAGTCACAGGGACAAGAAGGAAGCGATGCAGTAAGATAGGATCGATGGGTGTGGCTAGGACGCGAAGAAACTGTCAGAACAGGAGATCAATGGCGAAAACTGTGTCGTTGGCCTCCTTGAAACAAACGGTTGAGATGTCTGAAACTAGGTTTGACGGCGGGGTGGGGAGAGACCATAGAAAAACTTTATCTCTCTCTTGTTTTATTTTCGTGCGTATAGAACGTTAGCGGTGAACTTAGGAGTGAACCGAAGACACAATCCACTTGAAGAAAAGACACAATCCACTTGAAGAGCACTTTCTCTCTAGTCAAAGACTCCACTACCCACTAATCGAAACTAAACCGGGTTGGTTGGTTTCGGCTCAAACCAAAATCTTGATACCAATACCAATTAAACCACACGAACCCTAGGCCAGCAATTTCCTCTCATTTCCCCCTATTCTCGCTTTCACTCTTTCTCTCCCAAAGAGGCGGCGACGACGAACCCTAAATCCCTAATCTCCTAGATCTCTTTGTTTCCGACGCCATTCGTTACCACTTTTGCCGGTGTTTCAACTCTCAAGGTTCTCTCCCGACATGAAAGGTACGATTCCTGCAAGTTACTGATTTTTCCAAGCGCTCTTTCCTTTTCTAAATTGGTCCACTTTCATCTCTATTTCACTTTCGAACCATCAGATCTTACAAAATATATGTTGGTTTTGCTATCCTCAGTAGTAGTTCTGGCAGTTTAACAATGTTCTGTTTTCTAGGGTTTGCAATTGGGTTTTTTGGCTGATTTGTTTTTCTTCTATCTTACAAAAATATCGCCTTTTTATTACTCACGAACCAGAGATCCATTTTTCATGTTTTGTAGGGCAAAAGAAACCCGACAAAAGACTCCCACCTAGGCTGTTCGCGACAGATCGGTTCCCCACCCGTCGTCATAACATTTTCTCCAAGCCAGACATCTTACCATTCATTCAGAATGTCTTAAAGGACACGGACGAGCTGCAGTACATCAAGAACTCTTGTTTCGGTGGGCTGTTTGATCTTCCTGCACGCCAGTGTCCTGTCTCGTGCAAAATTATCCACGCCTTTCTCACCAGACAGCTTATTTGCGAGGACAGACACACCTTGTGGTCAGTCTTTGGAAGCGACGCAGTTCGTTTTGCTCTCCCAGAGTTTGGCACAATCACAGGGTTACCATGTGGTGAGTTCCCCGCAGACTACGAGACCGAACTAGAAGATCAGAGCCAAGCCAACAAAGATCCAGACTGGATCAGGCTCATCGGGAAGAAGAAGTTTGTCACTAATGCTGATCTTAAAAACAGACTCGCCACCGACACAAAGATGCCAGGGCGTAAGAAGTTGCAGATAGCTTTGATACTGATCGTCGACAGCGTCCTTATTGCTCACCAGCAGAAGACACGCCCCACTCTGAAGTACGTAAAGATGGTTCAGGACGTCGACGCTTTCTGCCAGCACCCCTGGGGCAGAGAGTCATTCCTCAAGACCATCAATTGCATGAAACCGCCTTTGGATTGCGAAGACCCTGCTGGCGAGCTTGTCAAACTGCTGAAACAGGAAACATACCGTCTTCAGGGGTTTCCACTAGCTTTGCAACTCCTTGCATTTCAGGCTGTTCCGCAATTGCAGTCCTTAATCCCAGCCCCCTTAGACACGCTTTCAATCAGCGATCTCGAATAACCCCATCTGCCTTTGCACTCGAACATCAGCTACAACGACATACTACGCGTTGAAGCTGAGCATAATGTAAGTAGTGGCCTTCCACTAACTACTTTTTCTTTTTTGATAGAACCCTAGAAAACTGATCGTTGTGTGTTTCATTGTTTTATTTTCAGCTTGCAGTGACCTCTCTGATACCTATTCGGATGCAACCACAACAGGGATGGGGAGTCTGGCCCGACGTCGCTGTTGACGACCGTGTTACGTACATGGAGAGCCTCATAGCGAACAACCATCCATTCAAGAAGCATCTATGGCCTGGTGGATTCAGGGGGTGTACTAAACTGATATATAAACCTTCGAAGGAGCAACCAGCACCGAGGAGGCATGTTCTAAAACCCACCAAGACCATTAACAAGCCACCATCTTCCCGCAAGCAGAGAAGGATCAGCAACTACTTCCCCAAAACAGCTTCCAACCCCATCACCAACGACCCGATTGTTAGGTTGTTGACTAAGGTTTCCTCACAGGTCTCCAAACTTTGGAAAGATTTCAAGGCGATGATCAAACGTAGGAAGACACGGAACCACAGCAGACGAACAGCTTTTCACACCCTCATATCGGCTGACCGTCAAGCTAATCTTCAATCTAGAGGTTGTCAGACTGACAAGGAAGATCACACTACAGAGGCTCAAGCACCTACAACGGTACTTTCTTTTTTTTTTAACAAAACCAAATCAGTAGTTCCATTACTCATGTCGTATCTAACTATTATCGTTCACGCCCCGGAATGTCCGACACCTATGGAGGAAGACCCCACTAACTGCAGCTCCTCTGTGATCAGCCAATACGAAGCTCAGCAATACGGCAGACCAGGACACAAATCCCCTGTCCACAGTAGCCCTGCACACACAGATCTCCAACCCATGGACATTGAACACACTCTTCCTGACCACAACAGGACTGAACACACCGAACACAGCCTGCTTCCTGTCCACAACTCTCCAAAGCCCAAAGAGTCTGTTCCTCCAGAAGAAGGCACTACACCCGTAAGATCCTTACCACTCGCAGCTTCTCCTTCTCAAACTCCCCCTTGGCTGTACACTCCAGAGTCACCACCTGTCATTTACAAGTCTTTTGGTTTTGGATCTTCAAAATAATTCCCGCAGGAGATCCGGACCCACCATCTACACTGCTGCTGATCATCCAAACAGTCCCCCCTTCCACCACCTCCTGAATGAAGGTCTTGAAATTTTCGAGCCCATTAGTCCTGAGGCTGCATCACTGGAAAATCCACTTTACGACACTTCAACGCGTAGAGATGATCAACCTCCACCACATCCTATCACTCCAGATACCTCTCCCACGAAAAGCAGCGGTTTTGAAGAGTATGCAGCCACTGTCAATGCGTTCGCGGCTACCGCGACATCCAGACGGATCTCAATCCCTGTGCTTAACTTCGATCAGAGTCAGGTACAAACTGTTCTCCTATGGCAACAATTATTCGGGGGCATTTTTCGTGGGTTTTCATCATGATGTAGCACATGGAGATTTTGATGTACATGCTCGCTGGGAGGGAGAAGCTTGCGTTCACAACACCATTCCTAACATCAAGTATTCAGGAGGTGTGGAAGAGGTTCAAACTGATTAGGAGGAAAGACATATTCAAATGGGATAACAACCTCACTGACTTGGTGCTTAAGCCGGGGAAGAAGTGGATGGAAGATATGGTCACAATATACACTCCAATGATATGGGGAGATAGACACTGGGTGGGCCTAGCGATAAACCTCGACATGGGATACGTCGAGATTATGGATCCCCAACCATCGCTGTACGCAGATAAAAAGGTTGTGAAGTTTATGGAGGGTCTACTCACTTCACTCCCGTACCTCGTCAAGAAGGTAGCCAAACCACAGCAGACTCAGTTCCGTGGTCTTAAGCCTTTTTACTCGAAGAGGATGAAAGACATCAACGAGCGTGGAAGTGATTGTGGACCACTCAGTATCAAGTTCATGGAGCTCCATGCTCACGGTGATCCAGATCCACAGATGTCAGGTATCACAGACACAGATGTGGACGACCTTCGAAAACAATACGCAATGGATGTCTACAAGACCATCGTTCTACCTGCCTATCATGCTCCACCAATGCTTTGATCACAGCTGAGATGGTCTGACTGATGTTGTATCTCTTTCTCTATCTCTCTCCATGACTATTTCTACTTTCTTTGTTTGGGAAACTATGTTCCCCTCTCTGTCAATGTTGCTACGATTTCGGTGTCATGTTTACTGGTTTTTCTCTTTTTCGTTACTAGTACTGTCTGAACAGAGTTGGTTTCCTTATTGTAGTCTTATCTACTAGAAATGAGAAACCGAAATAGCCAAATCTTAGCTAATTAAACCGAAATTATGTCCATACCGGCCGGTTTGACCACCCTCAATAAACCGGTCTTCTCCAAAAATAATTCTCACAAACCTTACGCCGCAGATCTCAATTAGGGTTTCATCTCCACTAGAAACATAAGTGATTTTATCCTCTCTACTACCAAACCTTGTTTCCTTCTTTCAAATCTGCCCCATCCAGTTCGATGAGCACCTCTTCATCTACGTCTTCGCGACCCGCGTCACGCCGGACAGTTCACGGCGTCCCAACTAAATGCTGGTGTGGGAAAGGCATCGTTGTATGGGCTTCAGAAACAAAAGAAAACCCTTTCCGCTGATTCTACCGATGCGAAGTTGCACTTCGTAAGTTATCGCTACTTCCAATCTACGACACTAACACCCCCAAGATTAATATATCGTAATTCGTCTGTCCTGTCCATTTATGATTTCAGAGAAAAACTGAGTCACACCTCTTCAAATGGGAAGACGAAGCCATTCTAGACGAAGTTAGGATGGTGGATGCCAAATTCATCGATCTCCTACACGACTATCACACTCTAAACAAAACCTTAGCTGACCAGATAGCTGAACACAAGGCTGAGTGTTTGTTCAAGCTGGATGAACAGGTCTCGCAGATGAAACAAGACATGCTTGAAGCCAGAAGAGAGATTAAACAAGAGTTTGATGCTATCCTAAGTTCGAACATGGTTCCAACACAGCTTGGCGACAGTGACACCACCCAGAACTTTCTAGCGGCTGTTGCAATTGTTGGAGCAATTGCATGCATCTACTGGAAGTTCCTATAAACATTATTAGGGTTGGCGAGTTTTATGCCTCTATTGGAAATTCCTGTAATCTCACTCTTTCTACTTTGTAGTACTACCGGATTCAGACAATTGCTATGTAAGAATCTAAATGTCGTTTCAGTCTTACTCGGGGCTTTCTAACGCCCTCTGTGTTCGGGTTGCAATGTGGACGGAAAACACTGTGTTCGGGTGTTCATGTCCGCAGACACAAACTCAAACCACTTGTTTAAATGATTCTATTTTTTGAATTTAACAGTTTGTTTAGTTTCGGAATCCATTGATACCAACGGTCAACAATGGATGTAACTTTGACTGTCTCAACATAACTACAATACTTCATAATTGAAACAAAACAAACAAACTCAACAAATCATCGAATAAGTCTCAAAATTCAACATTTTAAATCCAGAGAAATTTCGACATAAAACAGACCCAACAAACTCATAACATCCATAATAAAAGAGATACTAATCCGCAAAATAACAAATTGTATCTATTGGTTTGAAATGGGTGTGCCAATCCCACATTCCTCAGATTCCATAATTAAAAAACTAATCCGCAAAATAACCAATTGTTTTGTTTTTCTTGGTTTGAAATGGAGGCACCAATCCCACATTTGAGTCAGGCAAAAAACACCTCAGGAACCCATACTTCAACTTCCTATATAGGTTCTGTGCAACGGGTCCTGTTGTGCCATGTTCCACCGCATCTCCCACATCTGTTAGGAATTAGCTTCTTCTTCTTAGGCACCTGTATTATGTTTATCAAGCAAGAGTCATCAGTTGAATTACACAAAAACAAGGTAACGTAACAAACAAACCATCCCACTGATTACCGGGAATTCACCAGTGGAGGCCATCCTGTTCTTCCTACGGCGACCTGGCGGCCTTGAGGTTAACGGCGGCATCACAACCTTCCTTTACGTCTTCAGGAACATCCACATCCTTTGGATCCCCTTCTGGACTGATTAAACCAGCATATGTCTCTCTCCACGTTGTAGTCTTGTACCAGTGACCCACCAATGGTTCATATGTCAATCCCAAGCTGTCTGCAGCAATCATAGCATGACCACAAGTTATTTGTATCCTATCAAAATACTTGCAATCACATTTCTTTTCAGCTAGCATCACACGTTCCTTACTCCCAAACTTTCCCACAATCTCGCAAGTTCAGTTAGATTCCGAGTTTACTTTGCTACCCTTCATTGTTGCCATGTTCTTAGTCATCTCTTTATCAACCTCAACGCTTACTACTCCCCTATGCTTCTCTGCTTTCTTTCTCCTCGCAGAGAACCACCTCGTCATCATCCTTTGAATGAAGATTACCAATTCCATAATGGGTGAAGATCTTCCTTCCACCAAAGCGTTGTTGAGTTGTTCAGCTATGTTACTAGTCATAATATTGTAACGCTCCCCCCGAAAGTTAGCCCTTGACCAATGACCAAACCCTATCTTCCCCAAGTAAACACCGCATGCACTGTTAGTAGCTCGAACTTTACTGAACTTATCCCTGTAATCCCTTATCCTGTAAGCAGTTGCAGCTTCAGTCACCATTTTCGCCAAGTGTTTGCTTGAGTAGCGGGAGTTTACGTTCCTTGCCAAATGAACAATGCAAGCACCATGTTGAGCTAATGGGTATACACATTTAACAGCATTGGAGATGGATGTAGCACAATCAGATATAATAGCCAGGGTTGGAGAATCAGCTAATATCCGTTCAACCTTCTGGAGGAACCACATCCAAGCGTCAGTGTCTTCACTGTCCACAACAGCAAAAGCCAATGGGAAGATTTGGAAATTTGCATCCTGACCGCTAGCAGTAAGCAACACTCCCTTGTACTTGCCTCCTAGGTGTGTACCATCTATCACAAGCACACGACGTAGATGTTTGAAGCCAGCAATTGACGCCCCAAAGGCTAGGAACAAATAAAGAAATCGCTCATCTCCATCATCATCAACCTCAGTCTCCAAATCAGCAACAATCTAGGGATTAGCAAGTTTTAACATGTGTAAATACTCTGGAAGCTTTAAGTATGAGTCTTCCTCTGACCCATGAACGCCCATGACCGCTTTTTCCTTAGCACGATAGCACTTCATGTAAGATGATGTCACTCTAAGATCTTCTAGCACCATTTTTTGCAACTCTGTAGCCTTAGGTCCTTTACCAGTCTCACCAAATTTAGATTTGAACACAGCAGCAATAGCCTTAGAGGTAGCTTTTCTCTACCCCTGTCTCGACTCAATTGGGCATAGATGCTCTAGTTGAGCTTTCCTTATCTCATAATACCCGCACACCCTGATCTCGTGAGCTGTAACCCGCCAATAACAGTGTTTATCAGGGCACTCAACCACAAAAGAATCAACTTTGGTTCTTGTCTGCTTGAACTGGAACTGGTTCTTAATAGCATATATAGCCAAATAAATCTGACAATCTTCCTTGTTTCCAAAAATCTTGCCAACATAGATTCTCCCATCCCTCTCATCCAAGTCCATGTCCGGTATCTCTGCTGCAGCGTACGTTATATCATCAAACAGGGGAGGTATATCGAACTCCTCGTCATCCACTTCTTCCAACTTCCTTGTGGACGCACGTGGCAGCCTATCCACTCTTCCATTAGCATCCACACCCCCGAGCCACGGGTTTTGCTTCCGTAAGTCTTCATCTTTACGGAGCCTAACGCCACGGCTTGAACCACCTAACTCAACAACATGTTCGAATGCATCGTTTGTTGTGCAGGTGTAACGTCGACCTCCACTACCTCGTGTCAACCCATCAACAATCTCGTCCTCGTTGTAGATGACATTCACAGCGTTAGACCCTTTGTAGTTAGAATCCAATAATGGTTTCCAGAAGTCTTTGTCATACCCTCTAGGTCTAACGTCTCTCTCATCAATTACTCTTTCAGCTCTATCCTCCTCCCCTTCACTGCTTCCGCTGGAAACTTCACCATCAACAACTCTGCCCATGTTATTGCTACCCTCACCACCACGAGAATCTCTCCTACCAACAGCTTCCCCACTTTTACGTCCGCTGTTAAACTCAGACTCAACTCTCTCAACCTCGTTCAAGAACTCCACATCTACAAAGTTCACACCTTTAACCTTAGAAGCACCCGTCGAAACATGGACTCCATTAGAAACACCAGAAATGGATGTTGCAACACGCTTGGGAGGTAAGGAGACTGGCGTCACGAAGCCCATTCCAGTGTCATCAACATCTTGGCTCGAATCAAAGGCTGTACTCTTCTGCTCGAAACGTACGAACAGATTCATCGAACCTTTAACCCTTAAGTGCTGCACAAAATACTTGATAGCTCCATCACTTGTTAGCTGAACTGGAGGTGTGCGAAGCCCTGTTGCAAGATCATGGCTACTAGGCGGCCAGTAGCTAAGAATAGCTACCCAACACGTTTCATCCTTACCAAACTCGCTTAAACAGAAGCTTCTAGCTCTTTTACTGTAATACCCTCTGAAACTGGAACCAGACGACCCATCTGCTGTTTGTCAACAACGAAATCCCACCGGCTTCCATGTCCACAAACCCAGTCACCACAAACCCAGTCACCAAACACTGCTCCTCCATGAAAACTGCAACAAGGAAATACACAGACAAACGGCGAAGAAAGGATTAAACCAGGCAATCGAACAGTGGAAACGAATTAGAAAAACCAAAAAATTAACCTAGTTTGCCTCCTCTGACTGAGATGAGAAAGCTTCTGTCTTGCTCCCAAAGCCGAACACAGCTGTGCATTAACTTCACGTCCATTTCACCCTCAACGCTCCCAAAAGTGTTTTTATTTACAGCCGATGGATCAAAAAGGTATCATCAAAATCCGACGGTCAGTTTTCAAAAGCAACAAGACCTATCTTTATTGTTTTAAACCAATAGTAAACCAATCCGACAACTTCTTAACCGGTTTCACAAACCCAAACATTTCCTGGTCTGCCTTAAGTGAAGGCATAAGCGTGAAACAACACCACTACAGACAAAAAAAAGTGCCTTCCCAGCGCAATGTGTCTCTCCGTGTTATCAAAACTCAAAATGTGCCTTTTACGGCAATCAACTCTAAAAATTTTACATGTACTACTGGTTTCAGTTGTGCAGCTGATCTCCAACAGTCTCCATGTTATACATATTCAGAATATGTTACAGATTTGGATTGACGAATTTTATCACAGATTATAGTTTTATTTTATGTTTTTTTTAGGTTGGTGATTACAAAGAACAGCCAGTCGACGAGCTGATTTAAAGATAATAAGAGCTAAGAGATCGAAGGCCTGTGAGCTTAGCGTGATCAACTCTTGTCCCGGGAATCTCTTTTATGCTTCATCTCAACATGATGTTCTTTTCTTTTTTACCCGCGCTATAGTCGGTTGATTATTTTCCTAGCGAGCTCTTTTTTTGTTGGATGTTTTTATTTTTATTTTAGGTTGACACATGCGAAGTTTTATGGGATTTCCGGGTTGTCGAGTAGGCTAACTTTAACCCGGTTATTGCGAAATTGTGCAGTCATTTCCAACAGTCTCCATGTTATACAAATTCAGACTATTGAAAAACATATATATATATATATATATATATATATATATATATTCTTTCTCAGGAGCAATACGGTTATTGAAATGGTTTCATAATCGAAAAAGTAAACTAAAGTGTGTGTTTTTCTATTAATTGATAAAGTACGACAAAGAAGTACGTGACTACAACTTTTGCAAACTCAATGGTCATTATAAAGACCTTATGTGGAAAACAAAAAAAAAAAACTTAAACAACATAGAACATAACTCATTTTCCTGAAAACAAAAACACATAAAAGTTTTCAAGAAATATATAAAACATATTGTTTTAGAGGCATGGAATACCCGATGGAACACCACAAGCATTGAGTGTAAGGCTGACAGCTAGGGGAATGTTCAACAAGGGAAGAAGGCTTCCGATATTAGCTTTAACAGCGGTACAAAGACAAACTGCTGCATTTGCGTCCACAATGCCTTTGAGAAGTGTGCAACATTCGGTTCCTGCTGGCAGAGAAACCTTGACCACTCCATTCAACAAATCTGCACACACCGTAACTAAATTTACGGCATTGGGACAACCTGTAGCGTTAACTGCAGTGAAGCAGATGATGTTGAAGAGGAGAACAATGGCAAGAGTTTTGGAAGCCATCTTGAAGAGGAGAAAATGTTAACTTTTAGAGAAAGATTGTTTGTTTGTGGGATTTGTGTTTGTGATGGTTTAAGAAACTTGACAAGGGTTTATATAAAGTGTGAGCTCATGCATGTTGGTGTTATTTTATGTTGATTAATAGGAGTAGACGTAAGATACACAGCAGGTAATGTGTAAGTTGCACTAAAAATTATTTAAAATTATTTAATTATCATAATGTTAATCACCCCTAAAATCAGCATCACTTTTGTAATGGGATATTCTGTTATTCAAGTGTGAATATTTCCATACCGAAAACGGGGAGGCCTAAGAAGACGCTGGGGAGGACTTTGTGACTAAGGAGTCGTTGGGACAGATCAATGCCTAATGTATTCTGGGCCGGGCATGATTAACCCTGGTTTCTTAATCGGGGTTCTTAACTCATGATTTGACATTTTTTTTTTTTACACTTTTCGGTTAAAAAATGATTCTTTTATCTTTTATTTAAGAGATGATTCTTAGCTTTTCTTAGTTAAAATCTAAGAAAAGTTAAGAACGATTTCTTAACCAAAGCTAAAAACCCCATTTAAGAGATTTGGGTTAATCATGGTCTTGCTTATGAAATCGACCTCATAATTCAAAAAGAAGAGGGAGACAGAATTCGAGATCTCCGAGAGTTAACCGTTTCATCTCCTTATAAATAAATTAATCCCCAGTGCCGATGACGTATCTTGAACTACCATAATTGAAAACCATAAAATGTTGAAAGTAAATCGATCGAACAACTATTAGAATACTATGATGAGCTGAAACAAATATAGATTCTAATCCTTACATTTGATCAACGTTCGTGGACACTATCACCAGACTTCATGTGTC
Source organism: Raphanus sativus (assembly GCF_000801105.2). Lineage (NCBI taxonomy): Eukaryota > Viridiplantae > Streptophyta > Magnoliopsida > Brassicales > Brassicaceae > Raphanus > Raphanus sativus. The sequence continues at coordinate 6,939,873 of NC_079513.1, read as the reverse complement.
TACACAAGAGTGCTTCATAGACTCCGACCGTGGTTTTTGATCCCCCAATTGTTGGTTAGCTACTTCACCAGATGTCATATGTTTTTTACCCAACTTACATCATTTCGATCAAAAACATGACTGGGCTCCTTATCCTATCGGCGAGATGCAAAGTTCAGATGACCTCATGGAAACTTGAAGAACCCACCGGATTCACTCAAGCGATCGAGAGGGAACATTCCACGTTCAGATGAAGTCAAACCGGAGAATTGAAACATGCTTCTCGTCTAAATATAAGAAATTGACATTCAGATTACTCTTTTGTAGGATTAATGATGCCTCGATTTACAAACCGGAGGCGAATCTATTCCAAAATTGGGCAACAATGATTTCTAGACAACTTACCCATTCGATTTTGCGAATATTCTTTCCTAATCTCATTGTGTTCTTGTTGATTTTTCAGATAAACCAATCAAAGTCAGAGCCTTTCCACCAAATTATCGAGGTCAATAAGCTGCAAAATGTTGGGATCCTAATGGAAAATGAAAACGATAGAGGGAGCTGTTATCGAACGAACGATCAAGTGGATAGATAATTATCTCCTTCATTTTTTATTCAATTATCCCCTTTCATAAGTGCTTTTACTGGCAGTAGATCCCCTCTCCTATAGATCGGAACGATTGGGATTCTCTTCTGCCATGTGACCCACTCCCCCATTAATTTTTTCTCAACAAACAGTCATATGGCTCGGATACCTCCTCAGCCTGGCAATAGGAAGAATGATAATCCTACTACGTCGACCGTAGTCAAATTAAAAGGTAAATGAGTGGCAACGAATTTGATACGAACCTGAGCTTTGTTTTTATACGAACATGAGTTCGTTTGATACGAACTTGGGCTTGGTTTTAGTGCGAACTTGCGTTTGGTTTTGATACGAACCTAGGTTCAGTTTTTTGTGAATAATAGTTCGGCTTTTGTGTCCGACCGATTTTAGCAATGTGAACCTTGGTCCGCTTTTTTGCTATCAACCTATGAAAAATATAACCTGAACTTTGGTTTGCGGTATTTCCATGGTGAAGCGGTTTTCACTGACTTTTCCATGTTTACCCAGATTGGAATCAGAGAGCGAAATCACTCGACTTATTCATCCGATCAACTTGGACGAATGTGAACCAAGGTTCAACATTAGTGCGAATCTGAATTCCGTAAATACTGGAATGTGAACCAAGGTTCAACCATGATTCCTTTATTGGAATAAAATTGCAAGTTTACTCGCCTTAATCATCCATTCAATTCAAGGGAATACAAACATGATCGAGTTTGGCTTGATGTCTAAAGTACCGAGTCCTGAACGCTAATACAAATGTATGTGATACATGAAACAATATGAATTACACACATCAAAGTGTATTTCTAGCCTAAAGATATAGTGTAATCCCCTATATATTAATCCTGCAACATTACAACATGTTTTGTAGCCACGTGTCATCACTAAGATGATTTTCATAAATCCTTAGAAAATATGTTGGTCCATATAAATATATATTATACTTTTTATTAAAATAATTATCATATTAATATGTAGTCTTAAATTCTTTCCTTAAATAAAATCTACGTAAGTTTATTTCCTTAAATAAAAGCTACGAAATTACCTAATATGATTAACGTATATATGATAATTAATGATTACAAATCAAAATATTTGATAAAAAAATTTGTATCCTCTACATTTTATTTTAATTAATATAATAAAAAAATCACTTAAACATATTTTAAAAAATAGATTTTTCATATATGTTATATTTTAAATTTTTTAAAAACGTCTATAAATTACCAAAAATTGTAAGATGTTATTAAGATGATATTTTTTAGAACGGAACCTGATCCGAAACGAAATATTTCGGATATCGAATATATCGAAACCAGATTTATATACTTAAATATATTAATTATTTTTAGAATTTAATATCTAAAAGAATATACAAATATATAAAATGTTATTAAGTTGTCCAAAATACTTGAAAATATTTACAAATAGTTAAAAATACATGATTAAAATAGTTAAATGATATTCAAAATACCAATACTTCAAATATCTATTGATTTCTTATCCGAATATTGAAGCTAACCAAATTTTATGTTAAGTTTAAGTATTTTAGCTTGCATTATACACATTTATATGTTATAAATAATTTTTTTTTTATATTTTGAGAAATTTAAAGTATATACGAATTTTTTTTTTAAATAAAATGAGTTATCTGAGTCCAAACCCAAACCGAACCCGCAGATCCGAACCGGATCGAACTCACAAAAAATCGAAACATAACTGAACCGAACCAAACCAAACTGAACCAAATGGTATCCAAATGTTCACCCTAAATCAAATGTAAAAAAAGATCTTGATAACAAGATGCATTCTAATTGTAATATTTCAATACAACATATTTTAAAAAACTCACCCCACGCATGGCGCGGGTTATCATCTAGTGTATATTATTGTTGTAGTTTTATGTATACAATGGTATCCTATTACATATGTAGTACATATTATTCAACAACCATCAAACTATATTTTTTCAACCAAGAAATAAAAGAAAACTATTCAACATATGGATTAGTATTTTAAAAAGTATTTATAAGTAATTTTTTTTTTAAAGTATGAACATACTCATTCATGTATTTTACATTAAATTTTTTTTAACACATGATCATAGGGTAGAAGAAAAAGGGAAAATGATTTTCTTTTATACTCCCTCTGTTTTTATTTGTAGTTATTTGTAAGTAGTTTTAGTTAAAAGTTTCAATATCAAGAAAGTTATTATTTTTTGAAAAAGTAGTATTTAATATACAATCTCAACCAATAATAAAAATATATGTATTATTGTATTGGTCACACAATATTTAATTAATGCATAAGTTGCATTGAATTATGCAAACACCTTACATTGTGAAACAAATTTTTTTGGCTAAAACTACCTATATAAAAAAACAGAGGGAGTATATAATGTGATAAATGCATGTATTCAGGGCCGTGCTTACTTGAAACGAAATGAAACATTGGCTTTAGGGCATCAAAATCTTACAAAACACTTAACGACATATATTTAAATAATTACTAATCTTTTTTTTGAAAAAAATAATTACTAATCTTAGCTAATAAATATATTTATATAGGTTTAGGTTTAAGATTATTAAAAAGAAAAAGAAGTGCCACATTAAAAGTAAGTTTATTAGTCTATTATTAATTTACAAATTAAAAAATAAGATATTTAAAAGCTATTTTGGTTTATCTTACAACAAATTACAGCAGTAAGAGAATTTAAGATTATTGCTTAATGTCTTCTTCTACTCACATTCAAATTCGTATATGATTCATCTAGATCTTGATGTAAAAATAAACAATGTTTAGTTAGAAATAATCACATATAATATAAGTTTCTGAAGCGGTTAATTCAGGGATTTATCATAAAAATAAAAACTTCAACCAAGAAGTGGATGTCATTTAAAGTTTTTTGATATTTTGAAATAGTGTTTGTTATTGTTGTGATATTATCTTAATTTTTATATTGGATAATTAGGATTCCAATGAGGGTATGCATAATTTATAATGCACCGGCCAAAATGAATTCCTGTACTTTTTATTTCTAAATTGTACTTTTTATTTCTAAATTGGAGAAAGTCAAATAAATCAAGAAAACTCATAAATCAATGCCTTTGTTTGTGTGTCTTCCACGTGTTAGATCCGAAGATAGCTCCTTCACGCAATAAACAAGAACAACATGCCTCCAAATATCTTAAATATTTTTACATCTAAACGAATCGAATCAATTTGTGAAAAATTCTTGTTTTGACTATTGTTATCAATCGTTTCATTAGTTGTAGTAGTGAAGTGCGAAAAAACTATTGGTACTGATTAACATTTATATATGACTTATTCTTAACCTAAAAGTTCATCAACCAATAAGATTCAAATATTTCATATTTAATATATTTAAAAAAAAGTAAACAAAATCTTGTTAAATTATATTATGTTTTAAAAATAAATAGCTAAAAATAAATAAAAACAGTAGTTGTTGCAAATTTTTTTTTTTAAACTATGATTCATATAACTGTTTAGAGTTTACCCAAGGATTCAGGATTTACCCAAAGATTTAGGGTTTAGTGTTTAGGATTTAGGGTTTAGAGTTTTTATTAATTTAAAAAAAATTAAAACTATGATTCATCCAACGGTTTAGAGTTATCCAAAGATTCTAGATTTACCCAAAAAATTAGGGTTTACGGTTTAGAATTTAGGGTTTAGAGTTTTATTAAATTTTTTTTTGCAACTACTAATGTTTTTATTTATTTTTAGCTATTTATTTGAAAACATAATAAAATTTAACAATATTTTGTTTCATTTTCTAAAAAATATTATAAATATAAAATACTTGAATCCTATTGGTTGGTGAACTTAAAGATTCATCCTAGGAGTGAACCCAAGAATAACTCTTTGTATATACGATGAATGATTGGTTGGATTGTAACTACATCTTCAATTTAGAATTTAGGTTTGGTTGTAGTTGTAGAATTTCTACAATAAGTATTTTTGGAGAAAATAATAGCACGTAAGGACAATACATCAGGAATACATCAGGAATCTACGAAAAAAGGACGTCTATGATCGAAGTAACAATTCAAAGATAAAAATAAACGAGATCACCAATTTTCACGTGAAATGTGAGAGAGAAAAATCACAAGACTATAATCCACTCAAAGTCAACTATATAAATGAATATATGAGTTACAGGCACATTTGATCTATTTCGCCAAAAAAGATGTAGAGTTAGGTTTTAAAGAGCAATCTCCAACAAAATAGAAGCACAATAAGAGACACAACACAGCAACCCATAAATAAATATGCAGTTACAAACGACTCTAAGTTCAGAGAGACTCCAATCATCAAATGAAAATATCACCGTAAAAATCCAAGATGACAAGTCAAAAACATCTATGTAAAATTTTTGGTCAAAAAAAGAAAAAATCACCATCGGATTTTTCAAATAAAGTTATAACCCTCTATTGCACTGAGACAGATACGGGTACGGAAACAGAAAAAGAAATGATAAAGCTAAAATTTTATAAATAAGGAGACGACACATATATATCAATGAAAAAATATATATTCATATATTGAAAATAAAAATAAACACACTATATCTTCATATAAAATTGTTTAATATAATATTTTAAATAACAATAATAAGAAAAAGCAATCCGTAAACCATTTATTATCAAAATTTGGTTCACTAATAAAAAATTCATAAACTTATCAATAAAAATATAAACTCAAAGTCTCGTTAAACTCTTACTTTTAGTTTTCTTTTTAGAAAAAGGTAAATGAATTAGATTAGAGTGTGAATCTGTTCTTAAACAAACCATACACTAAACATTATGTTTCCATATTCACTCCCCGTCCGTTAGGGTGTCCTCGTGCCGTGCCCAAACTGTCCCCGTCCCGGAAACGTCTCCGGTACAGATACGTCAAGCAAATTCCCGTCCCCGTGCTTCATAGGTTATAAACAAAAAGAACTAGCAAACCAAATCGATTATTCAGCTACTTCGATTAAATTCAATCACCTTTCAAAACTAGTTGTACATTATCTTATGTTGTTTTAAAATCCTTTAGCAAAAAAAAAAAATCTTATGTTGTTATATGTTGAAAAAGCAACTACTTATTTAAATTGCAATATTATCTTTACATAATGATGTTTACATTTATGATATTGATTATAGTAGATTGTTTAGCAAAGGTGTAACAAAGAATAAAAAATATCTATTTCAACATGAACTTTACGCATCGTACCTATTCCTTTACGTATTTTGTAGTAGTGCGTATTCCACACTAAACTAAACAAAATTTAAAAATACTACATGAACTTTACGTATCATGCCTTTTCATTTTCAAATTTTGTAGTAGTGTATATTCCATATTGAACTAAAAAGAAATTCAAAAATACTACATCGACTCTCAAAATCGTGCTTTTATATATCGACCGTCAAAGGTGTTAATCATCCGTTAATTTATCAAGACGTCATTTAAACCAATTCTATAAAATTAGAAAATTTAAAAATGCAACATGGACTTTCAAAATCGTGTTTATATATATTGACCGTCAAAAGTGTTAATTATCCTTTAATTTATTAAAACGACGTTATTTTAGATAAATTCTATGAAATTATCCGTTGTTTTGTAATTTTTTAATTTTACAAAACATATCTAAAATGACGACATTTTGATAAATTAATGTATGACTAACACTTTTGATTTGCCGACAAAAGAAAAGATAATTTTTTTTGATGACTCATTTAACAAGGTTTAGCCCACAAATAAATGTTATTTTCAGAAAACTCTTACAAATATTTTTGTATAATGTGTGCTTAGATACTTGTCATGATATTTGGAATACTTCCAGATAATCACGGTCAATATATATAAGCACGATTTTGAGAGTTCATGTAGTATTTTTGAATTTTCGTTTAGTTCAATATGGAATATACACTACTATAAAGTTCGAGAATGAGAAGGCACGATGCCTAAAGTTCATGTAGTATTTGAAATTTTTGTTTAGTTCAGTGTGAAATAAGCACTACTACAAAGTTTGTGAATGAATAGGTACGACGCGTAAAGTTCATGTTGAAATATGCCCTTTTCCGCAACAAGGAATACTTGTACTTACTGAAGACACCATACTTGCATCTAATTTATCTTTTCCTTCAATTCTATTTATGATTTCCCTAAAGAAGTAATGTGGCATGCTAGACTTCCTCATCCTCATTCTCATGCCTTTGATGTTGCCTAGTATATCTTTTAAAAATGATTGTGAGGCTTGTATCTTAAGAAAACATTGCAAGTGTATTTTCTAAATCTATTACTATCTATGAAAATTTCTTTGATTTAGTGCATTCTGATGTGTGGACTGCTCCATGTTCATCTAGGGAACAACATAAATACATTGTGATATTTATAGATGGGAAATCAAAATACACTTAGATCACACTGCTGCGATCAAATAATAGGATGTTAAAAGCATTTGTAAACTTTCAAACCTATGTCACTAACCATTATCATACCTAGATAAACAATTTAGATAAGATAATGGAGGGGAAAATATACCAGATGTGCATTCAAACAACACCTAGCAAAGCATGGGGTGGTCCACCAAATCAGCTTCCCATACACTCCTCGGTAAAATGGTGTGGCTGAGAGAAAGAACAAATATCTCATGGAGGTCACAACATAATGTTCCATACAAATGTACCAAAGAGGTTTTGGAGAGATGTTGTGATGACAGCTTGTTACTTGATCAACAAGATATCCACCAGAATCCTTCATGATCAGTCTCAACATGAGGTACTGATAAGAACCGCCCTTCTATAGATCATTTGCGTGCATTTGTTTTGTTTTGATTCCAGGTGAGTAGAGAAACAAATTGGAACCTAAAAGTAAAAGAGCAATGTTCCTTGGGTATTCTCCTCATCATAAGGGCTATAAGTGTTATTCAGTAAAGACTAGGAGAGTCTCGATCAATAGGGATGTAAAGTTTGTAGAATCCAGAGGCTATTATGATGAAAATAGTTGGGATGAGCTGAACAATTTATCCCAATCAGCCTCAGATAGAGTAAACAACATGAGAATCATCTTGGAAAACATTGGAGCAGTCAACCTAAGGAGAGTAAGGAAACCATGGGACCTCCTACACCTCAAGAAGCTGAAGAAGGTGTAGTAGTAGTCCATCCTGATCATGAGGGGGGGGGGGAGGGGTGAAATCAACATGAATCGCAAGCTATCAATGATTCAGCTGTCCATGATTCGACTGTCCACGATTCAATTGTTACTTTGATTCTTCGTTGCCGTAGTAAATAGGAGGAGAAAATATAATTTTTTCCTCGTCTAGAAAAATAAGAGTTAATTAACTGTGACACATTCACTAAAAAAATCATTTTGTATCAAAGCATGTATTAAGAAACATAGAGAAGTTTAATACAAAGGCGGAAGAAAAAATCAAAATAACTTGGTTTCAGGCATCTATTGTTACCCACAATGATTGGTCATACTATAAATATACATAATGGAAGAGAACTTACCCATTTATGTAATCGACCTTATGGTAGGACATAAATTGGTCCGCGATTCAGTTGTCCATGATTAAGATGGAATGCAAGAAGAAGTACAACCATTAAGGAATGAGGAAAACATCCAAGTGGGTAAACACCAAAATGTACTTCAATAGCAATGAAGTTGCTCACCCTAAACTTGCTACATGCTCATTGGCACATTACCCTCAAGAATACATTGCTTTTATTGGTGAACTGGATCAGGAGTATATCCCAAGGTGATAAGAAGAAGCAATGGAGCATGAAGAGTGGAGCGAATCTGTTGGGAAAAACCAATGCTATGGTAATCAATGATACTTAAGCATGAGGCTAAATTTTCAAAAGGCAAGAAGGCAGTGTCAAGTAGGTGGATCTTCACCATCAAGTACCTAGCTAATGGAAAAATAGAAAGACGCAAGACAAGGCTAGTCTCAAGGGGTTTACTAAGACATATGGAGAAGACTAGCATGAAACATTTGCTATAGTTGCCGAACTCCAGAGCCATAAGAATTGTGTTATCATTCGCAGTTAACTTGGACTGGGTATGGCAGATTCAGGTCAAGAATGCATTTATAAAAACAGAATTGGAATATGAGGTTTACATGAGACCACCTCCAGGTCTGGTACATCTTGTAAAACCAGGAAATGTGCGTAGATTGAATAAAGAAATCTATGGGTTGAAACAATCATCAAGAGCCTTATATCATAAGTTAAGTTCAACTCTCAATGGAAGAGGGTTCATTAAGTCTGAAGCTGATAACACTCTTTCACTCTCACCAGTCAACAAGGCATCATGGTCATCCGCATATATATGGACGACATCATCACCACATGAAGTGACAAGGGAGGTATCACTTTAACCAAAACTTTTCTTAAATCTTCCTTTGATATTAAAGAGTTGGATGAGTTAAAGTAATTTCTAGGAATTGAGATATGCCGATATAAAGAGGGACTGTTTTTTTCCCAAAGAAAATGCACAATTGATTTGTGTGTGGGTGACACATGTTATCTTGGAGGAAGCACATAAAAGACCTTTACTAGAACATGGCTATAAGGTTTTGGGTGGGGGGGGGGGGAGGGGGGGGGGGGGGGGGGGGGTTGAGGGCAAAACATATGGAGATGTCAAAAACTATAGAATAATGGTTAGGAAAACTCATCTATATCAAAAACCATAGAATAATGGTTAGGAAACTCATCTACCTACCATAACTAGGCCAGACGTGTGTTTTGGAGTCAATTAAGTCAGTCAGCACTTGCAAGCTCCCAAGATACACTACCAGAATATGGTAAAAAGGATCTGGAGATATTTGAGAAGCATCAGGGCAATGAGTATGGATGGGTTATAACAAGAGTACAGAGATTACATGATATTGTGATGTTCATTGAGCTGGTGATAGAGTGGACATGAGGTCAACAACCAGTTACTGCACCTTCATTATAGGGAATTTGGTCACTTGAAAGAGTAAGAAGCATGAGGTGGTATCTTGTTTAAGTGCTGAGGCAGAGTACTAATCTACGAAGAAGCTTACTAGTGAACTCATATGATCAAGGGATGCTGAGGGACTTGGGCATAGAGACAATCTCTCCTATTACTATCTATTGCGACAACCAGACAGCAATTCACATAGCATCTAACAATGTGTTGCATGAAAGACCAAACACATTGAGGTGGATTGTCATAAGGTCAAAGAAGCAGTGGAGTAGCAAGTTATTCTTTTTTGTTACACAAAAAGTGAAGATCAATTGGTTGATTTCTTCACCAACGCAGAAAGCACTAAAGTGTGTGAATTCATTCACCTGAAACTTTGACTCGTAGAACTCTCATTACACTGATCCTCTTGATCATGAGGTGTTATGCTCTTTTTCTTTGGTTTCGTTTTTATCCCAAATTGTTTTGTCAAACTAAGGTTTTAATGAGAAAATACTTCATAATTTCCAAATTTAACCAGCTCCTATGGTCAAGTTTGAAGACGAATGTTGACATAAAAAGATAAAAACAATTTGGGATAAAAACGACAATTAGTTTTCATTTAGTTTTAGTTAGTCACGTGGACGACAAAAACGGTTGATTCTTGACACTTCGTGCTAGCATGTCCGCTGAGTCTGTTCTCGATTAAGTTTTCATTTAGTTTTAGTTAGTCATATGTTAAAATATAAAATTGATCTGATATATATGTTAGTTGTTGGTAGATTATTTTTTTATTTTATGTTTGGCTGTGTTAGTTTTGTAACTTTTGTTATGGATTAATGTCTTAAAACTTTTGAAAAATAAGTAAAGAACTAGATTTTAACCCGCACGTTCGTGCGGATATATTTATATTTTTAAAATATATTTATATTATTAAAAATGTTTTAAATATATAATTCTATTTTAGTGTTATATATTGTATTACTATATCATATTATTGTTTATATTTCTTATTCAGTATTATTAATATATAATGGTTTTTTAAAAAAATTTACTTTGTTATTGATTTTTATTACTTATTAATATATTTTCGAGTTATGTAAAATAAATAAAAATAAGAAATACTCAAATAGAGAACCTCATTCAAATTATGTTGTTTTCTTTAATTTAAAAATTTGCATATAATACATTTTTAAATTTTATTTATTTATATTATAGAAAATAAATATGACTAAAATAATTATATTTACATGTTGTGTTTAAGAAAATATACTTTAACATATCTCATTTTAGTATTTTACGGGATTTATTTATTTTAAATAATATAATCCTATTGTTTTAGTAAACTTTATACATAGTAGTATCTATCATACTATTTTATTAAATTTATTATATAGGATATTTGTTTTGGATGTTATGATATTAAGTTCTATTTTTTTTTAAACTAAGACGTCAAAACATTAGGTTACTTTAAATTTTTACAACATATATAGTTAGTTTCTTTCAGGTACATTTCAAAAAGTTAATCTTTATTATCCATGATTTTGTCTTTTGTAAAATTTGAAATATTATCATTTTGAGTTTGAATATTTATTTTCAAAATAATATATTTTTTCGAGACAACTTTGGAAAATTACACAACTATTTGAGTTTGGAATAATACATGAATTTTGAATTTGTTTTGGTACTACATTACTGTATTATTTTATAAAATATTTGAATTTTGGTGATATTTTTAATTCTTTTATCAACAAATTTTGTTACAATTAAAATAATATAAAATTTATAATTAAAATTTGATTTTTGTCACTAATATTTTAAATGAATTACTGAAATTTCATATTTTACTAATAACATATTTTTAAATAGTATATGAACTAAAGTTATTATATATTATTATATTTTTGTATATAAACATTTTTAAGCAATATATTGCTAAGCAATATATTGCTAATAGTTTCAAAATAAATAAAAGATAATATATGGCTGTAAATATACAATTTTAACTTATGTTAATACATTTTATTTTAATATAAAAGTATTATATAGTTTTCGAAGTTTAATCCATTATAATGATGATCAATAATTTATTTAAGTCAAAAATAAAATAAATTTTTTTTTGTTAATTTACCTATTTAATATATTTTTAATATTTAATTCATATAGCAATTCTATTTTTATATAATACGGAATATATCATAGAATCTATAAAAAAGTTAGTATAAAGAATTTTTTATTTTCTTTTTATAATAAGTTTTAGTTAAATTTACTTATAATAATATTATATTACTAATTTCGAAATATATTAATGTGTTATTTATAAAAAAATATTTAAATTTTAAACTAAGATTTTGTTAGATTCTTTCTCAACATATTTTATTATAATTAAAAAAATCAAATTTATAGTTGGTTTGGATAATTTGTAAAATACCCTATTTAAGATTGTAATTTTGAAAAATATACTGTTTTAATATTATTTTGAAAACTACACTTATTTATGTTTTATAAGACTATTCTGCCCTTTATTTAAATTTTAAATTAAAAATATTTAATAATGAAAAACTCGAAACTATTAGTATTGTAATCATCTACGACATAATTTTTTGAATTATAATATTTTAGAATTTTAGTAAGTTATAATATATAAAAGTTTTATATGGAGAACTATTGAAATATTTAAAATGTTATCTCTAAAACATAATCTCTAAAATTGGGGGATCTAGAGCATAAACATATGCTCAGGAAACCGTTGCAGCCACAACTGAACATAATCATATATTGAATACTCCTATAAGATTATGTTTATGCTCCATATTGCACACGATTGTATTATTTTCCTACAAAGAAGACAAACTCTGAATTTTGGAAGCCTTGAAGCTAATTCAGCTATTGGTACAATATGGAGCACATCCATTACGTGAATGTGTCAAAAGATTGTGAATGTTTTGGTTGAATTTACAAGAAACATTATGTATTAACAAACCTTTACTTTTTGATGAAATAAGAGTCTATAGTCTATAACAAAAAGAATCATCAAACTCCAAATTACATGTTTGACGATTGTGACTTTCTCCTCAGATACAAAAGAAAAAGAAGAACTACAATGATTTAAAAGATACTAAAACCAGAAGTTTTAAACAAATAATATCAAGTTCCAGATTTTTTATTGTATAAATTAAAATGATTTATAAATAATTTATTTTTATTTGTTCGATTTCTGTTATTTTTTTACTTAAATATTGAAATTATTTACTCTATTGGTAAGGTTAATTTAGTCACTTCAATTATAAATAAGTTTAGTTTTCAAAAAATTATAGAAACAGTGTAGTTTTCAAAATATAATCTCATTGATGGCATTTTTCCAAATTTCCCTTATTGTTAATATATTTATAGTTGGTTTATTGTTAATACAAATAATCAAATATGTCATATTGACTAATTCTTTAAGTGGTCCTACTATGACTTGTTAATAGTAGATAAAAATAGAACCCTAAATTAATAGATTAGATTTAGTCAGCGTTTTTTAATTTGAAAAAATAACTAACTGTTGAATAAAAAATTGTTTTCAATCATAAATACCCTTCCAATTTAATTTAATTTTGGTCTAATAATTAAATATATTATATTTTTTTAAAAAATGGATTCAAAAAGAAAAGTCCATCATTAAATTTATTTTGTTTCGAAACAATACATCATTAATTCATATTTGTTAATTCATGTAGGTTGGACTTCAAACTAACTTTAAAAATCAAAAATTTGGGCTACGAAGCCCATTTCAATTGTAGAACCTAACATTGGCTTCAGACAATATTGTAGATTTTATGGAAGTATAATAAATACTCAAAAGATTAAATTCTTCCGAAACAGTCTCACATAATCGCATTAAGACACAAAAAAATCCAGCTTTAAAACTGATATTCAACTGTATATAAATGGTAGCTTTTTGAAGAAGCTGCAAAGCATCTATCTCTTCTTCTTTGCAATGCCTCCCTTTCTAGAGGTACCACTAGACTCAGGTGCTTCTGCTTCTTCAGCCTTTTGCTCTGCCTCAAGTATTGCCAACTGCAGATTTACATTCAACCATCATCACTTATCAGAACTTTGGTTACTTTTAAAAACTATAGAGAGAAAAGAAAAAAAAAATGGAGAGATTCATCTGACCTCATCTAGTACGGGTTTGAGTTCCAGATACCGAGTTTCTGCAAGGTCAAAACCATCCTTCCGCAGCTCCTACAATGCCAATTTTACATGTGGATCATAATGTCATGACTCATCCTTAAAAACAGAACAAAACTGCTAACAGTATACGTTTCATTAGATACTAAATCAAAACAGAAATTAGCATACCTTGCCAGTATGTTGGGTATGCTCATAGGCAGCCATTTGCCAGTACATATTTGTGCGCTTATAGAAATCCTTCAAAGTTTCTCCAGGCTTCAAAGACATCATATGATCAAATTAGCAGAAAGCTTCAAACAGATTCTCACTAAAACTCTTAAGTAATTATTACCGCTGGGGTTCTCTGTGAATCTGAGAGTCCTAGATTAGCTCTGATTTGTTCTATCCGAGCTCGTTTCTCTTTTCTTCGGAGGGCTTTTCCTTCACCTTTAATCATTGCAACAACTTCTCCTACTTTCACTGATCCATCAACATCCATTGCCTAGATTTTACATGGCCAAATTGAGTCAAAGCCAACAACAAGAGAAAGGGCTGAAGAAGCTAAAAGAAGAGACCAAACATCAAGTACCTCTACTTCCTCATCGTCATCTTCATCATCAGACTCCTCACTGTTTCCTTCATCCTCACTATCATCTTCATCCTCATCTTCGTCCCCTTCTTCATCCTCTGAGACTTCCACCCACTCTGTTTCAGTCGCCTGTTTTAAAGATATAACATTAGTTTTCAATTTTTAATCAACAGAAAGAAAGAAAATAGAATGTAGATTGAGGTTGAACAAACCGGAATGATACACTTCCACTCGTCAAGTTTGCTAAGATTAAGAGAATACAAATCATCAAGAGTTATTTCTTTATCTTTGATCTCCATCATGCCACCATATATGTATAAGGTGTCCTTCCCAACAACCATGCAAGAATTAATACGTCCACATGGTTTTACAACCTGCACCAAAGAAAAAAAATAACAAGTTGGCACAAAAGCTCATAACACAAGTTTAACACAATGTTATTGAACAAACCTCTTCTGAGACAGAGACTTGTGGATCTAGTCTTCCCTTTAGAGCTTTACTTTTATCAGACTCAGTATTAAGTGTACTTCCTTCAACAGTTAGACATGCTGCCATACGTTCAGAAATCCCATCGGAAGAGCCTGCCACATCACCCATGGCCGACGCTGAATCCATCTCATCATCATCATCATCATCATCATTAATTGCGATAGGTTTGGCCTCTAAATTCTTCTTTGCCTGTAACCGTACATATGTCCATAGAGATCAAAATGATGGTAACATGTAAATACAGCACGTAACAGAAACTCTAGGTAGACATAAACATACCTTATCTTTTGATGATTTCTCTTTTCGTAGCTCTATGGGGTACCTGTAGATAAGGTAAGATTTAGAAGAAAACAAGAAAAGTACTCAGAAGAACATCTCAATTGGATTCTTACCAGCGGCGATTATCTAACTGGAAGCCATAGAGCTCATTTAAGAATAAACTCATCATTACATCACCTGCCAAATAAATTACACAAGTCGATGATAATTCAACTATACAGATTCAGATATGCAAAAAAAAAAAAACAAAGGATATAACCATTTCCTGACCTTCCATTTCCATATCCACGACACCACCAAACAGCAAAGCACGCTTTTTGTGGACACATACCGAAAACCCTGCACGGGAGCTAGGAGGCATCCCAATTTTCTTCACCTAATTACAACAACAAAGAAAGAATAAGAGTTCCATCTAGTTGATAGAACTAATTATAAAAGTACATACTTTGTTCCATTCCCAGGTTCTGGGATCAAGAGACCATAAATCAGCATGAACAACTCCTTTCTCAGAGCTCTTCTCAGATGAGACTTCTTTTGAATAACCACCATATAAGAATATCTGCAGCATGAAACGCTTTCTTATCAATAAATGGTTCATGCTTGGAGCTTTGGAAATGAATCTGTCATTTTCTATTAATTTTTCGTTCAGGAAAAGAGACAAGAGCTTTAACTCCAGGATATAATATAGACATCAACCTCGTTAAACTAACCTCATCTTGATAAACAAAGAACTGGAAACCGCTTCTAGCTGTAGGCCACATGGCACCAGGCTTAGGCTTTATTTCTTGCCACTATCAAAGAGACACCAAAATATATTCAGTAAAGAGCTTCCGAGAGGTAGGATGGGTGGGAAGTTGAAACTTCTTCGATGGTATGTAGGTTTTACCTTGTATTGGTCCAAGTCAAACACATAGAGATCATTGTAATACCTGCAGGGGTTGGCAGAAGTAAACTTATAATAAAGAACAAAACAAAAAAAACTTAGACATAAAGTGACACTAAGATCCTAATTCAGTAGTAGCTAAGATTTACATTTTCCAGTTTCATTAACTGAAATTTCTTACAAAAGGATTTATCCAAACCAAAATAATTAAACAAAAAAGGAGAAAAACCACTATCATGATATACTTCTTACGCAATGAGTAAATTACCTTACTTCACGTAGAGTGTCATAGAAGCCACCAAAAACTATAATCTTGTGCTTGTATAATACCTGGAGAACAGGAAGATACAACAAAAGCCGAATAAGAACTTGATGGGTTGGTTACTAGAGAGGGGGGGGGGGGGGGAGCAAGAGTTGATTAGTTAAAATTTCACTTCCACTAATCAAACAACTAAATACAGTATAGTTCAATACATTTATATATTCATCAAAAAAGAGAGTTTGAAAATTAAGGAGAACACAAGAGACAAATATTCCAGATTCCCATCCATGATCTATAAACTACACAACGAAGTGTGAGAAAACAAACTGATATTAGTCTCAGTGTTTGATTAATGGATAATGTAGAGTCTACATATTCTCATGTTTCAGTGAGAGGGGGAATAGCAAATGCGAAGTTATTCCAGCAGTATGTTAGCGACTACATAGATTAGTTTTAAGGATACATGGAAAACTTACCATACGATGACCAGAACGGGGACTAGGACATCCCTTTAAATTTAACTGTTCCCATTGGTTAGTTTTCACGTCCAGCATCCAAAAGTCCTATAAATCAAACCCATGTGAGAAACAAAAAAATAGTAGTAGACTGATAAAACACACAAAAATATGCAACTCTCACCTTGTAGTGATGGAACCGCTCTTGGTTTGGCGATGTAAACTCACCACCTAATCGATAAGAAATAAAAGAGGCTTACAAATTTGAAAGATAGAGGAATGAAGATGAAAGAGAAAGAAAGAGAAAAACTAAACCTACCAAATATGTAGAGATAATTCTTCCAAGCAACTGCCTGGTGAGAGCTGCGAGGAGGTGGACTGTTGGGACTTGAAATTAACTTCCACTCCTGCTTATCGACATCATATCGGTACAGATCACCATATACATATGTCTGCATTCACACAAAAGAAACAATTTTTATTTAAATCTTTAGAGAATCAAACACTTATTAAATAAAGAGTAGAATAAAGCCAAAATTTTGAAAGGTAACCTTTTGGCCATTATAAAACTCGCCGCCATAGAGTATCAACTCAGTCTCTTTCAAGGGATTTATAGTAAGCTGCATAAATGTTTCATCACACACAGATTCAACAAAATTGAAAAGTTTTAGATAAAATAAAAGTTTCAAATTTTAAAAGACACATAAAGCAAAGCCTAACCGAGCAGTTTGACCTAGGAGATGGTGCAGGCACATTTTCCTCAACAAGGACCTCTTTCTTCTTAGCTTCTTCCTTTTGTATGCTCAACTGGTAAACAACACACAACATTAGACCACTTGTACTAAAGTAGCCTCTTTTAAATCAATAAATAAATCTATAAAACTATGAACAGAGACCCCATGTGAAATTCAGACAAGGAATAAGAAACCTCTTTGCTGTATAGACAGAACCTAATGAAAACAAAAGAAGCAGAGGAAGAGAGTAAATACGAGAATAGCGTCTATGTCGTCTTCAGGAGAGAGCTTCTTGCCTTCTCGTCGAGCTTTCTTCTCCTCAGCCTTGGCCGTTTTCCTCTCAGTTTTCTCTTTGCCTTTGCCGGCCTTCTTCGTCTTCTTCCCCATCTTTGTTTGTTTGCAGGAATGGAGGCTGAGAGCGATTACAAGGGGAGTAGCCCTTCTTCTTCTACAGTTTGTGCTCAAGAAAGGGAGCGTGGCTTTTATCTACTTGGGCCATATGCTTTTTCATTAAGGAGGAAAATTGGAGGCCCATTTACTTTCATGTCATCACTATTCGTATAGTTCTGGAATTTTAGAAACATCATATCTTTCGAACATGGGCAATTGTGTAAAAGAACACTTGAAGTTTTTGTCACAAAAAAGACACTAGAAGGTAAAAGTCACAAAGATGATTCCTCTTCTTAAGGTTTCCTATTTGGGGATTTCGATTTGTTTTTTGAATATTTGATGTTTCGAGTTCTTTTTGTTGATAATTTGTTCCGATTTGATATTGCTTCAAAGGTGTGTGGTATGTGTTGATGTTTTAGTACTCTGATTGCTGTAAAAGTCATAGAATTTCCTAGTTAAGAACACACTCAAAAATTGTAGCTTTTCCTTGCTTTCGTTAATCATGAGTGTAATGTGAATCTTTCTTTGATGTTTCGTGTTCTTTGTATTGCTAATATCATTTTAAATTTCAGAGACAATGACATAGTTGTTTTTGACAGATGTAGAAAATAAAATTTTGTCTCTTGCTGCTTGTGCTTGTGATGCATTTTTACATATTCATCTGTCGTTTTGTTTGCATCTATTGAATGTGTGTTTATTTTCCTCACTTCAGGAAGGGTTTGCATCTATTGAATGTGTGTTTGCATCTACATTTGTCGTTTTGTTTGCATATTCAAGTCTTTCTCACTTCAGGAAGGTCTTCCTGAAAATTTGATTTTGAAAGATGTAGGAAATAAAAGTTTGTCTCTTGCTACTTGTGCTTGTGATGCATTTTTACATATGCATCTGTTGTTTTGTTTGCTATTGTAGTCTCTTGTTGCTTGTGAAACTGTCTCGTGTTTAGAAAATTTTCAGGAACCATTTGTTGTTTGTTTTGCATCTATTGCCCGTGTTTAGGAAATGTTGCATATGACATTGTAAGTCTTTTGTTGCTTGTTCTTTGTGAAACTGTCTCCTATTTAGAAAATATTCAGGAAGCATTTGTGTAGTTTCAGGAAGGTCTTCCAGAAAACTCGGATGGTAACAAATTTTGAATTTTTTTTGCTTGGTGTCTTGTTTTGCTTAAGCATGTAGATATCTTTGATAGACTCTTGAATTTACTCATGAGTCTCTTGTTGCTTGTGCTTGTGAAACTGTCTTGTGAAACTGTTTAATGTTTATTAAAAATTCAGGAAACATTTGTCTAGTTTCAGGAAAACCTTCCAGAAAAGTCTGAAAAAAATATATTCCCATGTCATACCTTTTTTCCATCTATTGCCCGTGTTTAGGAAATGTTGCATATGACATTGTAAGTCTCTTGTTGCTTGTTTTTTGTGAAACTGTCTCATGTTTAGAAAATATTCAGGAAGCATTTGTGTAGTTTCAGGAAGGCCTTCCAGAAAACTCGGATGGTAACAAATTTTGAAGTTTTTTTTCTTGGTGTCTTGTTTTGCTTAGGCATGTAGATATCTTTGATAGACTCTTGAATTTACTCATGAGTCTCTTGTTGCTTGTGCTTGTGAAACTGTCTAGTGTTTATAAAAAATTCAGGAATCATTTGTGAAGTTTCAGGAAAACCTTCTAGAAAAGTCTGAAAAAAATATATTCCGTGTCATACCTTTTTTGCATCTATTGCCCGTGTTTAGGAAATGTTGCTTATGACATTGTAAGTCTCTTGTTGCTTGTCCTTTGTGAAATTGTCTCCTGTTTAGAAAATATTCAGGAAACATTTGTGTAGTTTCAGGAAGGTTTTCCAGAAAACTCGGATGGTAACAAATTTTAAAGTTTTTTTGCTTGGTGTCTTGTATTGCTTAGGCATGTAGATATCTTTGATAGACTCTTGAATTTACTCACGAGTCTCTTGTTGCTTGTGCTTGTGAAACTTTCTAGTGTTTTTAAAAAATTCAGAAAGCATTTGTCTAGTTTCAGGAAAACCTTCCAGAAAAGTCTGAAAAAAATATATTCCCATGTCATACCTTTTTGCATCTATTGCCCGTGTTTAAGAAATGTTGCTTATGACATTGTAAGTCTCTTGTTGCTTGTCCTTTGTGAAACTGTCTCCTGTTTAGAAAATATTCAGGAAGCATTTGTTTAGTTTCAGGAAGGCCTTCCAGAAAACTCGGATGGTAACAAATTTTGAATTTTTTTTGCTTGGTGTCTTGTTTTGCTTAGGCATGTAAATATCTTTGATAGATTCTCTGAAATTATCAGCAAAGATTGTCTACGCTATTCTCGCAAGAAGCATCGTTACTATCAAAGATAATGAAGCTTGGTTCCATTTCGGTGCGCAGCTATTGAGGTTCTCAATAAGAGAATTCCATATGGTTTCTGGTTTGAAATGTAGTGGTGAAGTAGAAGGACCACGAGGAGGAACCAAGAGATTTAAGTGGGACTTGCTAAAGGGGCGTACTCTTAAGTTAAAGGACGTGGTGAACCAGCTAAAAAAGACAAGAAGAGGTGCTTCTGATGAGTGAGTCTGTCTCGCAGTGCTACTTCTGGTCAAAAGCATATTGCTAGTGAAAAGCAATAATGGGAATTTCCTTTTTGATTATGTGCACAAAGCGCAGGATGTGACATATCCTTGGGAAAAGAAGCTTACATCTTGCTCCTGAAATCAATTCAACACGCTGTGAGCCTGTGGCGATCACTTGGAGGATACTTCAAAATTTGAGTTGCAAGGATATCCTCTAGTATTCCATCTTTGGATACTAGAGTCCATTCCATTGCTACGGAATACGTTTAGTAAGTGGGCACCGACTCTTGAGGTTCCTGGACCGATTTACCTTTGCGAGAAATACACTGAATTAGACAATCCATCACTTGACCAGGTTTTACATTTGGAAGCTGACAAAAAGGTAAGCTTTTACAATGTTCTTGTTTTGTATATGTTTTTCTGTTTATTTCGCTTCTTCTTTTTAAAAACTTGTTCACATTGGTTTTTTGTTTTTTACTGCTTTCCTAAATTACTGGCAATCACCTTGTGTAAATCGCAAACCTTGCAACAAATATGTGATGTAATATGTTATTACCCATAATTATTTCATTAATGGCGTCGATTGCATCATGGGCCTATGCATGTTGTGTATACAAATACTTGGCCTCATTGACGTATCTCCTCACATTTTATCATTGTCCGGGAAAAATATATTTTTCTATAATTATTGATCAATTCGGGATTGCCTATATTATTCTTACGCTTATGTATTACTATATTATTTTACATAGCCATTTCTTAATAGAAACTGAATTGATTACAGTTAGCATCATACAATATGATTTACCCAATATTCAACAATTTTTAATCATTCTAAAAAACATATAGAGATTTTTCCTACAACCTATAATATATGAGTGCTGTTAATTTTTTTTTATTAAAACATATACACATATATTTTAATTAAAAAATTTAACTTATATAAATTGATCTTTTATTTTAAGTTATATCAAACAGAGCCCTCCATATATGCAGTATCAATCATAAAAATTATTAGAAAGTATAAATACTCATTCATATTGTATATAATTAGTAATTAATTGACCACATTAAAGTTTATATCAAAAACAGTGAAGCCTTAATTTTTTACTTTCATCCCTGGATAAAAATCCACGAAAAGGTATTTTCGAATCAAAATATATTTATTTATACACTGATATAAGATCCAATCTTCATATTTATTCAATCACGGCATATCATTTTTACTATATATAATCAAAAAATCGACAATATTGATCTTAACATATCGTATACTTGCTTATAAACTCATGGCAGATTAAATTACCATATTTATGATGTGGAGTAGCAAATATCGGATTTACTTGGAAAACAAGTTGTAAAAAATTAATGATAATTAACATCAGATCCCATTAATTGGGAGTTCTCTTCAATTACGATTTAATAAGGAAGTATCAATTTAATTAGAAGATTTATAAATTAGGAATTATCATTATAATTTGCCCTAATTGCTTCAACGTCTCTTTTACCATTTATTCTATTTAAGATACTCAAAACTCGTGATACTTTTGTTTAAACTACAGTAGAACCTCTATAAATTAATACTCTATAAATTAATAATCTCTATAAATTAATAAATTTTGCCGGTCCCAAATTGGGCTAGTGTTAAATATAACACAAATCGATAAAATAATAAGATAATAATATTTTAAAACTTCTATGTAAATATATAGTCCCCTTAAAATCATAAATTAATAATCTATCTATATATAATTTTTATATAAGTACAAGCTAAATATTATATTGTTGGTTTTATATTCACAATGAAAATTCTTGTTTTTCTTAACATTTCAATATATTTTAATAATATATTCTTGTAGGCACACTTTCTTTAACCATTCTTTCATTTTTAACTAAATCAATCATTTTTTACTAAATCAATTATTTTTTAGTTTAATTACTATATTTTGACCGGTCCTTATATTTTTTGTTTTAATTTTTTTTAACTCATTAGAATAGATTTGTTTTTTAATAATATTTGTTTTTAATCAAGTTTGGATTTAATATTAATTTAATATAATTTGGTAACTAGATAAATATGTCAACTTGCATAACTATACACTTGTGCTATATGCATTTCAGAAATTATTTTTAAACTTTATTTATAGTTTTTGCAATATATTATATTTTCTTAGTAGTTACCTAACATAATTAGTCAAAAATATATGTACCAAAAAAAACAAATTTGGAATCTACCCAAAAATTAAAGTCTCATACTTTATTAGACCTGGTCTATATACTCAAAAGGTTCTTAAAGTTATATCTGAAAACCAATATCAAATCCAACCCGCACCAACCTGCCCCCCGAACATGTTTTTTAAATGTGAAAAAATAATTTTAATATATTATGTTAAATATATATTGTAAGTATATTAATTTTATAATTTAAATTTAAGTATATTAATTTCATTTTTAACATTTTATACTTTTAAAAACTTTTCTAAATTTAATTTAATTATTATACAAAATTCTTGTGTAATTATTAAGCAAGCTTATTCTTTACAACAATCCATATTCTTTTTTAATCAAAATGCTTATTTTTTTAGAAACCTATTTTCGTTATTTTTAAATAATTTTATATCTACAAATGCAAGTTTTCATATTCTATACTTTGTTGCATCTATACATTCATTGTTTGGATTTTTGATTATACAATAAAAGTAATATTAATTTTACTGGACTTGTAAAGTGGATTTATATTATTTGTTTCCAGTATAAAATGTATTGGTTAAATGGGCCAGTGAAAAATTATTTAAAAATAACGAAAATAGGTTTAATGGAATATGAAAAGGTTACAATACACGTAATTCAGAATTTATTAATTTGTTTGGAGGAAGTTACAATACACGTAATAGGTTACATTACACGTATATTATTAAATGAAATAAATAAATTTTAAGTTTTAATAGATGAAAGTCATGGGTTCTTAGAATATAGGAAAGAAAGAAGAGGCTACAATACACGTAACATATAACAATATGTAGATTTAGATGCAGTTATATATAAAAAGAGTTGGTTTATTTTTTATGTAGTTATTGGACACAACATTTTATTAATTGGCCATGCTGCTAAATTAATAGAATAGATAAAAGGTTAGTTATAATAAAAAGAAGAGAAGTGGCGAAATTTAACCACATAGATATATTTTCAATTCCAACGGCCAAGATTTTTTACACAGACCTTGATTAGACATATATCTATTTGAAACTATATCCATTAGATCAACTAAACCAAGTCACCATCGTCATGGCTTTCAATTTTTTTTCTTCTCCGACAAAGTTTTTTCTTTTTGTTTAATAAAAAATTATGATGCCAAAATGGTTTTTTCTCAAAAAAGTGATTTGAGTTTGGAGTGTGCAAGGGCTATAACGATGTAGACGAATGAGATGGTGACTACATCGACGATGGAAACATCCATATAAACGATGGCAACAATGGATACGCCAACACAGACAACATCGACGACGGAAAAAACTACATAGACAACAACGATGAGGGAGACGTAAACCACGTCAACATAGACGACAAGAAAACCCTAACACATCTTCTTCTTTTTGCTATGCTGCGATGATTTCTTGATTTCATGTTATGCCCGTGACAAAATATCTCGCTGGTGAGCCCTTTTGGTTATGTACCGTCCAAATATATGCTATGTGGCATCTGCTCCGGATGACGAAGACTATCTCCCTACATCAATGTAAACTTTTGTTCATGATTATTTCTATTGGATAATTGAATTTCTGGCAAGAGAAAATTAGCTGATAAAATCTCTTTGTTCTTGTTAACAAAAAATGATTTATTATTGGTCATGATTATGTATGCGATGGATTCCTTGTGCGGGAGATTAAGAGATGAATGATTCAGGTTCTCATTCGTTGATCCTTACTATAGGAATAAGACCATCCACAACGATTTGAAGCTTGAGATTATATTAATATTTGATGATAGAATGTTTAATGTAGCAGATTTTAGCAAGGTGATTGTTAAGTTTTGATTTTATAATCAAGTTTGTTTTTCTTTTATTAGAGTGAGATACTATTGATGTTTATCAACTTTTTGAATTTACATTTTATATAAAGTTTTGATTTTGTAATCAAATATGATATTTATTTTTATTTGTTTAAATATGTGGATAAGAACATGGAGTATAATGTGTTATATTATGTGTACACTCAACGTGTGGATAAGTTTTGCATTTTCATGTACTCATGATTCTATATACAACATTAATGGAAATTATCCTTTCTCTCCCAACCATCACCCAACCCAAACAAGTTTGTTGATATCAGTGACGAAGATTTTAGCACACCCCCTCACTTCTCTGAAGACAAAACATATGATTTATAATTTATATTCTTTTGATCCAACACCCGCAATCCACTCACAGTGTATAGCTTCACCATAAAAATTGATGTGTTGTTCATTTCTCATATACAACTACTATTTTATTGATTCACATACGTGTACACATCTACAACTCAGATAGTATACAATCAAGTCGTACACCATTTGTTATGTGTACAAAAAACACATTTTCAAAGTGCATAAATCTATGTACATGTATATACCTTGATACATATATAGCTTCATACATGTATATACATTGGTACATTGATAGCTTGATAGCTTGATACACACAAAGGCTTCTCAAGTTACAAACCATCTCCTACAAAGAATTTTCTTTCACGTTTTTGTATGTTTGTTTGTGTATTTGACATCGTTTTATAGATTTCATATTGTTCTATTTATTATTGTACACAACAAACGTCTACTTCCATTTTTACTGTACACATTGAATTTGCACTTTTGTAAGTAACTATTATAATTTTGAATTTTAGACAAAGTTTATAACATGTGTACATAATTTTAAGTTTTTAAAATGTGTACACATGATACACTTTAACTTCTAATTACACATGTAAATCAAATAATGTGTACATTGTTTACCATGACTACAGAATGTGGCTTCCTATGTCACTTCATGTACTTATTACTCATCAATTCCATTTGTTTTTACACATATACATCATTCTCATGTATCTTAATGTTTTCTGTACATGATTAATTGTCTTTATAGCTAGGTTTTCTACTTTACTTGTGTCTATGCTTTGTTGTCTATATAGACATCTTTAATAATTTTCATGCATAAACTAATTTCCTAGACATCGTACATCTTCTCACGGATAAATTGAACAATTTACCAAAACAAGAACCATGTTGGCCACTATACAATCTAAAATCTTACTGTCTCATATTCCCCAACCCTCTTCCTTCTCCTCCTCGCACTCCATCATCTGTAGCACAGTCAGCTGCAACCAAAAATACACAACTAAAAAGAACAAAGTCAATAGGCATCTCAGATTATGTACACATGACAACACAAACATCATTTATGATCGTGTTCATTTAAAAAAATACATACAATTCAGAACATGAACACAAGTACAACACGTTTACCATTTTACACATATACACAATATATTCAAGTGTTCAACCTACACAGTGTGTACACATGTGCATCTACTAACCTGAGAACCATGCTCAGCATCTAACACGTTGGCCAATGACACAAAATCCTTCTTCGTGGTTTGTGCCTGAAATCAATCACAAACCCATCCTCAAACTCCCCATAAGGCAGACCAGTAACATTGCCAAATTCCATTAGAGAAAACCTCATTGGTTCTCCGCCAAACACAAGCCACATTTCAAACCTCTTCTTCGTTACCAACTGCCTGGTAAGTATAAGATGCACTAGTTTCGCCGAGAAGATACACCTCCTTACTGGCAACCTAAAGAGGTGTCCAAAGCATGAACCCAACAACCTCTCCATCTCCTCACTTCCTTCAAGCACTTCCACTTCCTTCAAGCACTTCCTTCAAGCACTTCCACTTCACGGGTATCGGTCCGTCGCAAACAACCACGTCGATAACCTCTCATTAACCACTTCCTCCTCATGTTGTGTGGCCTCTGTAAGACAACAACAAACTTAGAAAACTCCAAAACAACTGAAATTATTCCCTAACCCAATATTGAAACCCTAAATCCACGCAGATTTGGAAACAAAAAAAAAATCATATTTTGTTTTCTCTTCACTACTCGCTTCTTCCTTAATGTCATGGTGTTTTTCGTCAGTCTCCACCGTCTAAATGTCCTAACTCTGCTAGTTCATCCTCAAATTTTTCTCGACCAGAAAAATTACCAAACGTAATTCACTTTTTATGGGTCCAAAGATATAAAATAAGTCTAATTAAACTTAATTTTGTGTCCATTAATCAAAACCTGATAATTTCAAAATTTAAATCTACTAACTAGCCTAACTATAATAAAATAGTGATTTACTAATTTGGTTTTGCTTTTCAGGGACACATGAGTCTTCAACCACCAAAAACTACCTCGGTAGCACATTGTGTTATGTGGTGTAATAAAACTACACAAAGTGTGAATTTGTATTAATAACTCTTTAAAATATTATTTCTTAACTTTTTTTACTACACAAAGTTCTGTGGTGTAATAAAACTACACAAAGTGACAATTTGTATTAATAACTCTTTAAAATATTATTTCTTAACATTTTTTACTAAATCTATTAAAAATATCCTTACCCTTATCAATGTTTAGTTTACATTATGTCATTTTTAACAGCTTAAATTTATTAATTAGATGGTTAAAGATGATACAATTACAAATATAGTACTGAAACTATATAACAACAAATATCATAATAAAAACTAGAGTTTGATTTGTGGGTCTGCGCAGGTTTTTTCAACTATGTATATAAACATTTCAAAAAAAATTTAGTGTTTCAATTAGATTACTTTATTATATTGGTTAAATAGATTTTTAGTGTTTTGTGTGAAATAATGCTTTTTGAATGTGTTGGATCAGTTAATTATACGGTATCCATAATTTATATATTAAAAAGTTTTGAGATTACATTTAAAATTTTCAAACCAAAATTAACAATACATGGTTACCTAATTAAATTATAAATTTTATTTTATTTAATAAAATGTACAATATTATTAAAACAATTGGTATTACAAAATTTATATTGTATAAGTGAATTTTATGTTGTTACTTAATGTATTAAAAATACCTTTAAAACATGTAATAATAGATAATTATCATTAATTTTTATTGTAAAAGTGATAAAATCATACAAAAACCAACTGTTTTAGTGCATCCTTATTACAAAGATGATTTGCACTTTTGTAATTATGTACTCCCTTTGTTTCTAAAAGATCTATATTCAAAGAGTTTCACAGATATTAAGAAAACACATTAAATTTGCACAGTTTTTTGTGATTATTTTTTTTCCCACAGTTTTAAGCCAATAAAACATGCATTGAAAATGCAAAAATAGATCTTTTAGAAACAAAAATTTTCTCTAAAATATGGATCTTTTAGAAACGGAGGAAGTAATATATACATTCTTCAGTTTTCAAAGTTTGTTTATGCCAAATGTTCATTTCGAGGAATAAACAAAGCACATCAAGACAACAAACTCTTTTTAGTTTCGTAATAGAACAAAACATTGTCGGAAACATTTCACACCAAAAGAGTAACCGAAATTGCACTTTCTATAACAATCATAAAAATATTTCAGTGATTGGGCAGTAACAAAAATTAGATTTAAATCTTCATGACTAGTTATTACATATGTTTTAGTTGATCTCAGAAATATCTATATCATTTGCGTTATTGTTTTTCTGTGTTAAATACAACTATATGATTGAATGAGATATATAGTTTACACTTGAATAAACAAAGTATAGTTTACTATCGAGTAAGTACATATTATATAAATACAATAATTCATTTATATTTTATATATGATAGTTGATATATTGTATACTCTATATTTGAAAACTATATCAAATAGAAAATCACTGTATATTTCGGTTTTGAAATGTGATGTTGGTTCAATGTCATTATAATTACAATTTAACCAAAGCTATTATGTGATGGTTAAAAGGCAATAAAAATCCTAAATTAATGTGATAAACAATTGTTGAATTAGGTTTATTCGGTAAGTTATATAATTGTTGAGAAATAAATAATAACATATTCTTCAAACGAATGTATCTATCGTACATGTATTCTTGATACACTATTTATTTACAGGTTCTATCTGGTAAGGATAATTAAAGACTAAAATACTTTGTCACCAAACAAAAACTTGCATGATGTTTTGGTGGTTGTTAAGGAAAATTTACATTACTTTGTATAATTTTCCACGATAAAAACTTATTTCTGCCGATGCAACTGAAACATGAATTATCATCATTATGCGATATGCAGTCCATGTATTTGGGTAACAAATATCCACCTTCTTAAGAAAATCCAATATCTCAGCAGCCTTCTGAATATTTGTCGGTAAAATCTTAAAAGCTTCAACTCCATACATAATTCTTTACCATCAATATCAGAACAATTACCATACTTGAAAAAAACTTCAAGGTTGACACAAGAAACCGTCAATTCATCATCATCTGTCAACTTCAGCTTCTTTAGATAAAAAAAAACCCAAAAGTTTTTCATAATTTTGGAGTTGATCAAACCTTTTTTCAAAAGAAACCAAACTCTGATCCACAATTTTTATGAAGTAATTGATTCTGAATTTTTATTCTGCTGTAAATATCACACCTTAATCATTTTAAAGGCTCTTCATTATGATACTGTTTCTTTTTAATGAACCGTTTTGCTTTCACAGAGAATCCAAGATCAGTTTCCATAGCAATATAGCAATCTGCTTAGCTTCTACCTTTGCTGATTGAAAACATGTTTCTCTATAGTTTTTAAAAAGGAAATAAGACATTTCACTTGAGCAATAGCAATATCAATGTCCATATCTTCTAACTGTAGAATCTTGTTTACTTTGTTAACAGCAAACAAAAGCTCTTACCAAATAATCATTCCAATAAAAAAAACTCAGAGCTTCCAATTTCATGAATTTCATCCATTGCAAGAGACTCAGCCTCACTTCTTGCTCATGGATTTGCACTGTTTTCAGCCAAGTAAAACAAAGCACGAGTTTGTGATAATGGTTTTACCGTGACACCATTCACACTTTTGATGCAGCAATATATTATTGCTTTAAAACATCACAGGTTTTTGTAGAAGAAGGAAACAAATTATAGATACGCTGAATAATTCCAAAAAATGATATTACTATCAATGATGAAGAAGCGATATCAGAAAGTACAAGATTGAGACTATGACAACCACATGGTGTGTAGACAGCCCTGAGATTAATTTCAAGCAACCTATTTTGTATTCCTTTAACTTTCCCTTTTATGTTTGATCCATTATCATAACCTTGCCCTCTAATGTCATCTACACTCAATCCAAGATTATGCAACGTATCTTGAAGGGTGTCAAAAAGCCATTCTCCTGTTTTGTCTTTGATTTCCAAGAATGTCAAAAAAAAACTCTTCAGTCTTTGGAGAAGTCTCAGAAATATCCAAACATCGGATAACCATGGACATTTCCCGATGACTGGTATCAGGAGTGGTGTCAAGCATAACTGAAAAATACTTTGCATATCGAATCTTCTTTAAGATCATTTGTTTGGTCTCATTCCCAAACATCTCTATCAACTCATTTTGAATCCTATGACCAAGATAATGATAATGAGTTTCACGCTTATCAATATGTCTAATGTACTCTTGCATCACTGGATCAAAATATGAAAATACTTCAATCATGCCCAAGAAATTCCCATTACCCATCCACATAGATCTTAGCACTACTTCCACGAAATGCAACATTCTATTTAGCTAGACCTTTTACCAATGCAATTATCCTCAGCAACACATCTCTGGTGTTTTTCTCTTTGTTGATCTCTTCTTGAATATGCTTATCAATTGTTTGATTCTTCTGTTATCTCTCTTCCAACTCCACCCACTGAATCATGCATGTAATATGCTTATGATCTTTTTCATTTTCCTTAAGAAGTTTTGAGGCATTTCTCCAATCATCAGACCAAGTAGTTGCCAACAGATTAGTAAGTTTGTCTTGCATAAATAACTTACAGCAAAAACAAAAGATTTTGTCTTTCACTTTTGAGTAAAGTAATCATCGTCTATCTTGCTTCTCTCCATTCCTTATTTTTCTGGTATAGCACGAATAAGAAAAACAGCTGCCTAAATAATTTCTTGGAAAACGATAATCAATTGAAGGTCTTGACATTGGACCTTTTTCAACCATAAAATCTCTCATTCTTTTATCAACTTTTCCCCAGCTTCCAGGATCATCAATATCTCCATCTATCTGATACTCCTTAGCACCATATGCTTTATCCTCTTTATCCTCTTCATTCTCATTCTCGTCAAACTCATGTTCATTGCCATGTTCACCATTGATTTCAGCTTGATTATGATCAGACCCACTAGCTTCTTCACTACTCTTATTAATCTCTTCCCTACAGATTTATCAGGTGTATAAGGTTTAGATCTTCTTACATACCTTAACATGGAATCAGCCATTGAATTTGTTAGTGCTTCTTGCCTCTTCTTATTTCTTATTTTTGGTGCACCTCCCAACTCGCTTTTTATTCGGTTTGAAGACTTTGAAATACAAAAAAGTATATGTAAGAAAGTATATAGTAATATAAAAGTAAGATAAAATGAATAAAAAATAACATCCATGATTATATTTGGTTAACATTTAACAGCCTTGATGATAATCGAAGTTTTTCAAATCACAGTTCGGAGAAATCAATGAATAAGAGGAAGATGAGTGTGTTTAGAAAAAAAATTAATGTATCACTAATAGGAACTAGGAAGACGAAGATGTCACGATGATGAAGACTAGCGACGAAAATCATGTTAATTAGAATTGAATTTGTGCGTTTTTTTCTGTTTTAGTATTGGACAATTACCTTTTAGTTTAAACTAAATAAAATAATTTTATCATTAATTTCATTATAAAAAGTATTTTATTTCCTTAATTACAGAAAATCTTAAAAGAAATATACTTGAAAATATTTTTTTGGATATAACCAAACTTAATTAAAGTTGCAGTTAAAAAAACAAAACAAATATTGTTAAGCATTTGCGGAGGATTGAACCCGCGTTAATAGAAAATCTCTCGGGCACCTAACAACTACACCATAGAACTCTTACGAAATATACGGCCAGATTTCTTTTATAAACCTAGCGGCCGGACGCCATTGCTTCTACCGCTTCCCCTCAGGGCTGATACTGTTTCTAGATAGTTAATGCTAATTACCTAGCATGTTATCTTAGAGCAAGTCCATTAGTTAGAGATCATTATGGGTTCTAATGAATAATTTAGTAGTTAATTTGTGATTTGAAAAGTTTAGAACCCTTGTTAGTCTAATTAAATTTCTCATCGTCCAATGGGAGAATCTCATTGAGGTCCTTAAAATTTTTTATTTTTTTTTAAAGTTGAGTGATTGGACTTCATAACATGAAAAAAGCATACATAAAAATTTAAATAAAATTACATAAAAGCATATTAAAAATACAAATACAATTCGTAAACGAGAAAAAGCTGATTAGTTGAAATCTTGATTTCTGCCAAATTTTTGCCATATATTCTGAACCAAATCAGCTATCAGTTGTTGATTTATTGTTTTATCACAAACTCGATTTCAAATGCTCATCATATTCCCGAGATTTGAAGGCATATCTGTAGAATACGTGAAATCCACTTGTGAATTTTGGTTTGATTCCGCTTGTGCGAAAACTGATACATCAAACTGAGTGTACCCATCTCGTTCGTCTTCTACCATCATATTATGTAGAATAATACATGTTCTCATTATCTTTCCAATTTTTCTTTTATCCCACAAAAGAGCTGGATTTTTTACTATGGCAAATCGAGCTTGCAAGACCCCAAAAGCACGCTCGACATCTTTATGTACAGCTTTTTGACATGTAGCGAATAATGATGCTTTCGGACCTTAAGGAAGTGGAATAGATTGGAAAAAGTAGTCCATTTTGGATACACAGCATTTGTGAGATAGTAAGCCAAATGGTACTCGTGTCCGTTGACAATGTAATTCACTTTGGAGCTCGACCTTGTAATATATCATTAAAAATTGCTGATCGATCAAAAATATAGATATCGTTTAATGTACCTGGAGGTCCAAAAAACGCATGCCATATCCAAAGATCTTGTGAAGCTACAACCTCTAAAACAATTGTTGGCTTTCCTGATCCACGTGTATATTGACATTTCCATGCTGTCGGACAATTCTTCCACTCCCAATGCATACAATCAATGCTTCCTATCATCCCAGAAATCTGCGTATCTCTCCAATATCGAGTAGTCGCTGGAGATCTTCTGGCGTGGGTCTTCTTAGATATTCATCTCCAAATAAATTTATGATTCCTTCAACAAAATGTTCCAAGCATAAAAACGTGGTGGTCTCACCAAGTCAGAGGTATTTGTCAACCGCATCAGCTGGGCAACCATATGCCATCATATGAATTGCTGTCGTTGCCTTTTGTAACGGAGAGTGACTGAACCTTCGAGTAACATCTCTTCTTTGTTGAAAGTATGGGATTTCATGGAGAGTCAGTCAACAATATGCATGAACAAGGGCTTGTTCATTCTAAAACGGCGTCGGAATATTTGAGAAGGGTATGGTGTATCTTCACTAAAATAATCGTTCCCTGACAGGATGTGTCCTTGTTCTCGTTGTCTTTCAATGTATGCTCGTTTTTTTTACTTTGATGCTTCTTGACGATCATCATGATCAATGAAAAGTTTTTCGAATTGTTATCGAAAATATGGTCGAATTTTTATCCATAATTTCTTCAAGATTATTAGAAGAGGAAGAAGCCATTTAGAAGAGAAATATTTTATTGGGAAATGGTAAGAGAAACAAAGTTTTTGGTGAAATGGTAAGAGAAATTTTTGCTGAAATGGTAAGAGAAATACAATATTTACATTCGGAAGAGAAAAAAAGAAACGGATTGTTGTCACATGCTTTCATAACATCAAGTCATATTGCAAAGCTTATAAAGAAAAAAATGAAACAGAACTTGTGTTTCTTGTCACATGTTGGCCACACATTTACGTGAACCAAGCTTTGAAATGTCTTCTTCTTGTCACATGTTGACTGCCACCACTCACAAGCTATAAAGCTTCTTTTTCTTCTTGTCCTCTTCAATTTCTTATTGTCCTCTTCTGTCACATGTGGTCTGCTTTTTGTCTTGGCTCCACCTGCAAAAACTGATGAGAAATGTGGGAGAACTGATGAGAACTGAAACAACTTGCATTAAACTCATACAGTCATAAACAAATAAACTCAGGTTGTAAACTAACTTGAACTGAAACAACTTGGATTAAAACTCATAAACGACATCAATCTTCAACTTCATTTAACTTAAACTTGCATTAAAACTATAAAGTCAGACGCACAATACGACATTAAGCTGAAACTAACTCATACATTAAACTAAAACAAAAATAAAATCAGACATTAAACAAACTTAGACATTAAACTGAAACAGAAACTAACTTGCCAACATGTCATTAATTAGCTTGTTTTTCAAAGCAATTTCTATTCAGTAAGTGGCTTTGTCTTCCCAAATAGGCTGTCAAGCAATTTTTGCTTGTTAAGCTTCTCCTTCATAAGATAGTCATTTTGCCTTATCTCCACATGCTCTGAAAATCCTCAAGCTGCTTCCCTTCCTCCTCCAAACTCGTTGCCTTGCTCACAGACCGTTTACTCTTCGCCTTTGCTGATTTAGCACCAACAGGCCGACCCAGTGCTCAATCTTCTCCAACATGCGCAGAGGTTGATGACTGTGCGGATTGGTCATCAATCTTTCTTCTTTTAGACTTCAAATTTTCTTTAGTAGAAGAAGCTCCACACCATTTCTGATCATGGCGAAGATCTAACCATTCATGCTCAAGTGTGAACTTGACATTGTAATCATTGTAGAAAACCGCATGTGCTATTTTCATAACATCATCCACATTCTGCCAACTGGATTTCTCTTTCACCGCAGCATCATAGCAGCCTATAAACTTGCACACAGCATCATTAATCTTCCCCCACCTTTGTTTACAGTGACTTGACTCTCTCTTTTGCAAACCAGCAAGCTTTAGACTTGATGCAAATAAGCTGCAATTCGCTTCCAAAACGCTATGGCTTTTTGCTCATTCGCAACTGCAGAATCTTTGGAGGTGTCCAACCAAGCACCGATGAGGACAACATCTTCTGTTGGTGACCATTTTCGTCTTTCTTTGTGGTTATTAACAGTGTGTGTATCTTCCACCCATTCGCTACCGAAGACAGAGACATCCGAGGCTCCAAGTTCATCTACACTAGTTGAACCACTCGAATACTGATGAGGGTGTTGAGTGTTTGGTTGTTGACTTTTTAGGAGGTTTATAAAGCTAGAAGATTGACTATATGAATCCATAAACTAGTTTTAAAGCTAGAAGGAAATAGAAGGAGAAGGAATGTGCAAAGGAGGAAGACGAGTTCATCGTATTTTAAAAGAGAAATTTTGGTTGTTGAATTTATGTCTAACCAACACAAGTTAATGTAAAGCACTCGTACCAACCTAATCATTGTCTACCGCCCAACCTAATCACGATATAACCAAGACAAGTTAATGCAAAGCACTCCTACCAACTTAAATGAAAGAGAGTTGTCATTAAAGTCCATTTAATTCTCAAACTAATCAATATCTAACACACATTAAAAAAACTTTACTAACCTCTTGCCAACTTAAGTGAAAGAAAGATGCTTTGCCCATGTTTGATCTGTGCCAGAGAGTGGGTAATGTACATTATCAGACCTTTGCCTTAACGTTTCCACCGTGTTCTCTCTGCAAGAATAAAACAGATTGCATTTCAAGATTAAGCTATCTCTATACAAACCATTGAACAAAATCAGAAGCTATCTATATACAAAATCAGAAGCTATCTCTATACAAAGCATTGAACAAAACACACCATAGCTTTATCTCTAACAACAAACCAAACGGAAAAAAATACTAACCTCAAACCCACCATAGCTTTATCTCTTATTACATTGATTTGGTTCCATATTCTTCCAATCTCCCAGGTCTTTCGAATACAACGAGTTTTGGAACCAAATAGATGGAACCAAGTCGATGGCACCAAATCTGGTCAAACACATACAAATATTAACATAACATGTAACCAAATCGATGTTAGATAGACAAAGAGAGGATATGTACAGAGTCAAATCTATTCTCAAATCAATTATAATCAACCCAATTCACTGGACGAGTTTCAACTTAATACAAAAAAACTCAAAAAATCCGAACCTCCACGGTGATTTCATTGACGGATTTGGAGGAGGACGTAGCAGTGATCAATCGATGAAGAACATGCAAAAGAGAAAGAAGAAGAGAGAAAGAAGAACCGACGAAGAGAGAGAGAGAGAGATGAGAATCCCCCCCCCCTTTGTCTTTAAGGAATAGCCAATACAAAATGGCCACGTATGGAGTGTTTGCCGATTCTTATTAAAGTCTCATGTTTGACACCGGTTCTGTTCTTTTAATGTATTTTTGATTTATTTTTTTTGCGTTTTTCTTAAGAACCCCTTTAATAGACCTTCCCATGGAGATGGTCTTACCTATCTTATCTATATATACTTTCGACTGCCCCACATGAATACCAAAAAATTTCAAAGTTTAAGCATAAAACTAAAAGCATTAAAATGGCATGTATCATTTCGGTGGTCAATCTAACTTTCAAAACCATATAGAAGATAAAGGGAAAATAATTCGACTGTGGAACTGTAGTCAGCTTCTGGTGTTCAAAGACTGCTCACATTTTTCAAAAATGTGTTCGGTGGAAAAAGATAAGATTTTTGTGTCATAAATTGTTTAAGGCACAATCAGATCGGCTCATAATATATTAGTTATTGTTTAGGTCCACAATTTCTAATAAATAGTGGATTCAGTCCATTGGTAGAAATTATATAATAACCACAAAAAGCATTGTATATATATATATATATATATATATATATATATATATATAAATGTTTTAAATATTTATCAAATAAACTCAATCTACGCAAGACACGAGTCTTATCTTAGTGTGATTGATTTTGCTCTCGTGAAATTATTAGTTAAGATTTGGTGAAGCGAAAACCTAATTTTTTATACTAACTATCCAAATTCGGTTTTTTATATATATTTTATTTATTATTCAAACCATACAATTGTTTATCGAAAATGGTGCGTAAGAACAACTGAAAACACACAAATGTAACAAAAATAGTAACAAAACATGTTTTGATTTAATGGTATGTATTATCAAATACTATTAAAACACAAAGAGCTTTTTTGAGGACACCTTAAAGTTTTGAAGTATTTACAACTCCTTGCCATTGTATATTTTTAATATATTCTTTTAATTATTTTCCTTTAATTAATTAACTAAATAATTTATATTCAAACTAATAATACCTATTATTATGGCAAGCATCATTTATAAAAAGATATGCAGCAATTTTTAATAGATAATGCTTTAATTCAAAAAACTAAATATTAATATTATTAATTACAAAATAATTAATATATTATTTAATGAAAATATTTAAAACATTGAGTAAGATTTTGTTAGATTTTTTCAATAGATTTTGTTATAATTAAAAATAAATTCAATTTTATAGTTAAAATTCATTTATTGTTAATATTTTTATTGATTATTATGTTATATTATGTAATTAATGAAATAGACCTATTATGATTTATGATTTGCATCAGGCATAACCCTTAAACATACGTTGAATTCCTAGAAATATAGACTTCCTCATATAAAACGAACTACATAAAACAATACATCTCAAAAGCATACTCATGAGTATTTACTTGCCATATCAAAATATAAATGTGCACCATATTGATACAATATGCATCAAATCGGGTAAAATATATACACATGATTTCACAATACAAATACCTATAGTTTCATTAAAGATAAAATATTCATGAGAATGCTTATTAAATCTAAGTTCAAATTAGATTATTTTCAGTTTTTACCGGATCAATCGTGACGAGCCGAAGTTTTATGGTAGATTTTTAATTAACAGTTTTTATTTAAAGTTGGACCAAAATATGAACATTGATTTCATATTAAAAATTAATTAAATATAACCGCATAAGTGTTGGTAAAAAATATAAAAAGGTTAAAATAAATAAAACTAAATAAGTGAATTTATACACATGATTCCACAATACAAATACATATAATTTCATTCAAACTCAAATACTCATGCGTCTGCTTACTAAATCTAAACTCAAATAGGGGTATTTTAAGTTTTTACCGGATCATTAGTGACGGGTTGTATTTTAATGGTAGATTTTTAATCATCAATTTTTATTAAAGTTAGACCAAGTATTTACATGTCAGCCTATCTGTTCGACCACATATCCATATCAAATATGAACATTGATTCCATCTTAATAATTAATTTAAAATAATCGCCTAAGTTTTGGTTAAAAAAAATAAAATAAAATTAAAATATATAAAACAAATAATTTAAATAATTACAAATATAATTAAATGAAAAGATATTATATAGAATATGTATTGTCAAAAAGAAAATTTATGCACATTGAAATGTGAAAATATATAAAATATGTCTAATTTTAATATAATTTAATATATTTTTGATAAATAAAAAATAATTCCGCGCTTTCAAAGTGCATCTAGCTTAACATGGTATCAGAGCCCGATCCACGTAATCCAACCCGATCCATCATCGGTCAGGCCCAAAATTGGCCCATCGATCTTTGCCCAAACACTCCGAGATTGACGATCAAAGAGTCATCATCTCGAGCGGGCGTATTAGGGACATAAGTCTCACATCGGATATTGGAAGGGATCATTAGTAATATATAAGAAAGATGGACCACTCCACTAATTACCAATTGGTTTTAGGTTGGAAACTTATCTAGCTTAACATGAGGTTGTTGATGTAAATAGTAAAAACTGTCTGGTTTTTCTTGTCGATGGTGGGGAAAACCTCGCAGAAATGAAGGCGGATAGAGTAACTGAAGCCCCAATCAACCTTGAAAACCCAAGTCAAGTTGAATTGGAGGTTGAGTTCTGATGTTCACTCATTGTTCGTGCAGTCGAATAGACTTCAGGAGGAGCAAAAGACTTGGGTGTTTCTAGAGGATATGTGATCGTCATGTTTGATTCAGCCTCGACCGCGGATCCAGCCAGCGCGCCGACAATACATTGAGTGTCTTCAAACCAGGACCTGTAAAGACCTACTGCATCGTGAGAAGGGGATATATTTGTACCTCCAATGTTAATCCGGTAACGGTCTCAAGCGCACTATATTGTCGATACTGACTGCACCAGAAGACCCTACCAACGTCGAAGTCCCATCACTGCTGTAAAGATCAGAAATTGAAGTCACCTCAATACCATTATATGGTAAGTGGTTTAAAAATAATATTAATCAATAAAAAGTTAATTATAATGTACAATTAAAATCCTCCTATTGGTTGAGAAGCTATTTAAGTGGATTTTCCTTATATGTTATTCATATGTGAAATTAGAATTAATCGCTTAATTTGTTTGATTGTTGGTATTTGAATTTTCATTTCCTTAATTAAGTTTTCTTAAAGGAAACTAATCTTAGAATTACCTAATCTAATCTATATTACCAAACAAACAATTTCAAATTATTTATATTGTATTTAAGATACAGTATGTATATATGTCCAATGAGTCCAACAAATATTTCGTCCAATTTCAAACAAAAAATATAATCTTATTTATAATAATTATTAGTCTCTTACAACGTTCATATATGCTTTATAAATAATTAAGCTTTAAAGATTAAACGAATTGTAATAACGGAAAATGTGAGAATTTTGGTTAAAAAAGTTTTGCCTCTAAATCAAATAATAAAGTGAATAAAGTAATGTTATGATTGAAAACAATTATAATATTAATGTTGGTTCATTTATTACTATTTACAGAGAGAAATAAATATTTAGCAGAAAATATGTAAAAAATTAAGAAAATATTAGCAAAAAATTAATAAAAAGAACAATTTGTTTAGGAATTGTTGAGGAAAAAATAATAACAAAAAAATAAAAGGTCAAAAAGATGCATAAAATGTGTTGAGGAAGTTAATATGATAATTACATATATAATTTCACAAGTATTTGTTAATACTAAATATTCATCAGTTATTTTTAATCAATTATATACTTAATATATATTTACATATAATATTTATATCCGTGAATTCGCGGGCAACCACCTAGTAACAATACTTAAATGAGAAACAGTTCTTGTGTAATTACATGCTTGAATAATTGGATTGAATGTGTGTATTAAGTTTCATTCAGCAGACACACACAATTGGTATGTAAAAGTAGCGAACTGAATTTTAGAAAGATAGGATTTGATTTTGCAGACAAT
The DNA here is from genome assembly GCF_000801105.2 of Raphanus sativus. Taxonomy (NCBI): domain Eukaryota; kingdom Viridiplantae; phylum Streptophyta; class Magnoliopsida; order Brassicales; family Brassicaceae; genus Raphanus; species Raphanus sativus. The sequence goes on along the minus strand of NC_079513.1, from coordinate 6,900,111 downwards.
ACAAAACCGAGAAATAATTGGTTTTGGAATAACTTATTTTTGGTTTAGTATGTAACTTTAATTAGATGGTTTAGTAATATTGTAAACCAGACGTGAATAAAGGTGATTAAAGGGCAGTGGCATTTTTGTAATATTGATAATGAAACCATGGTTAATTCTAACTCGTAATTTAGTTTTAATAGATTAGATCATTAGATGATAATTGTAATGCATCGACCACTCATGGCTAATAAACCATCCACGCTCGTTCACTTGTACGATATCACAATTCATTTTCCGTTAGTACAAGAAGAGATTCGAAATAATTTTTATTTGAAAAAAATACTGTCAAAATTTTAAAATAGTTTTTTTTGTAACCAAGGCTTTCATTAAAAAAGTGCAGAAAAGAAAATAAAATGTTTACAGGCCACTGTCAAGGTGATTGGGCCTAGCCCAGTACAATCTTAAGTAGAAGAACTTTAATTGAAACCCAGAACCAAAAAGAAGCTTTGCTGGCCCAGTAAAAGATGAGTAAACGGATTCGTCGCATTAGTCGGAGAAGAAGGAGAGTTTTGTTGCAGAGACACGATGAAGGGCAACTAAAAGAGCCAGAGCTGCATCATTTGAGAAGATAAGGAAGGGTTTGTACCCCTGAAGCTTGAGATCCTATTCCTTACCTGAAGATCGAGGGATCGGAATAGGGAGTCAGCGGATCTAAACGAGTTTGCATGCAGTCTTTGATTCCTCTCATGCCAAATCCAGTGCATTGTCAATTTCCAAACCAGTAGAGAGAGTAGTTTCTTCGATCTGGGCGGTGGTAAGATAGTCATCTGGTTGAGCAGAGCAGTCCAATCTCGCAGCAGCGGGTGGAGGTGGCACTTTGTAGCAGCTAGAGTCCATGAAGAGATGATCGCGAGACTCTGGCGCCGCGTTACATAGCAGACAGAGATGATTGACTTGGAGACCCCAGTTGAGGAGACGGTCGCGAGTGGGGAGCCGATTAAGCACAACAAGCCAAGCGTGGAATGATTGCCTCGGGATTTCCTTGGATGACCAAACAGCTTTCGCCCATTAAACCTCATCTATCGCGCCTCTCAGATGATGGTAGACTCTTCCTGTCTCATATTTATCCATTATTTTTCCTTCAATTTCCCAGACATAACTATCAGCTTCGCTTGTAAGGTCGACTGTAGTGAGGAAAGAGAACAGTTGTAATTGTTGCTCCGATCTTGCAGGTGGTAGCCGCCAGACAGAGTTCCTGCAGAGAGATGCAACTGTGGCCTTCAAAGGGATACCCAGTCGTAAAGAAGAGCCATGAAGATAGTCATATAGGCATCCAAAAGGGCTCCAGTTATCAAACCAAAAGCTCGTCGCTTCACCATTCTGTAACTGCAATCGAATCAAGGGGTAAACTATTTCTTTCATCTTGAGGAGCTTATTCGCCAGCCAAGAGAAAGAACTGCTCGGTTTAGTCGTCCAGTAATTATGCTCAGATCCTTTGAGGATTACTTCTTTAAACCAAGCAACCCAAACCGAGTCTGGCCTAAAGAAGATCATCCATATCAACCGCAGGCAGCAGGCTTTATTCCAAGTAAGTAGATCTTTCACACCCAGTCCTCCTTGCTCCTTTGTCAATGTTACAGTTCCCCATGCTACTCTAGCTGAGTTCCGAGATTCAATGTCCCCTTTCCACAGGAAAGTACTACAGAGGGAGTTGATTTTGTTAATGCAAGCCTTTGGAAGGATAAAAGAAGAGCACCAGAAAGTGGTAATTCCTGCAACCACAGTTTTGATTAGCAATAATCTACCCGAGAAGGATAACGTTTTTACCGACCAGGAGTTAAACTTGGCTTTAACTTGCTGCAGGAGAATATCACACCCAGCTATCGAGAGCTTACGAGAGTTCAATGGCACTCCGAGATAACGAAAAGGGAGAGTACCACAAGCCATTCCTGTACTTGCCTGAATCGTATCTATCTCCGCTTGTTCTAGACCAGAGGCGTAGAAGGAGGTCTTTTGGAGACTCAACGCCAGGCCCGATCTGTTCTCAAAGTCCCTGAGAACCTGTAGAACTTGCTGGACCGAGTCGATGGAGCCGTCTATGAAGATGAGGAGATCATCAGCAAAAGATAAGTGGGTTAACTTGACCTTCTCACACTTAGCATGGAATTTAACTCTGTTTTCTGCTGCCGCCTTGTTGAGTAGGTGAGAGAGGCAGTTCATCGCGATCACAAAGAGGTAAGGAGATAACGGGTCTCCTTGCCTTAGACCCCGCTTTCCTTTAAAGTACCCGTTAACCATGCCATTATATCCTATCATGAAGCTCGTCGTACACACGCAGGCTCGCAACCAGAAGAGGAAAACAGGTGGTAGCGCCAGTCCCTTGAGGCAAGAGAATAAGAAGTCCCAGGAGAGGGTATCAAACGCCTTGGCGATATCCACCTTTATGGTAATCCTCTTTGATCCCTTGTTTTTATGATATCCGTTGATAAGCTCTCCCGCCAGTGTGGTGTTCTCCAGTAATAGTCGATCCTTAACGAATGCTGTCTGCATAGGAAGAATTAATTTAGGCAGAATACACTTGAGTCTTCTGACTAGCAACCGGGAAATAACTTTATAGACAGTGTTGAGGCAGCTTATTGGTCTGAAATCCGTTATTTTGGTTGCTCCAGGAAACTTAGGAACTAGAGACAGGATAGTGGCGTTCGTAGTGGCAGGAAGGAAACCAGATGAGAATAAATGGAGTACACAACGTATTGTATCATCACCTACAACCGACCAAGCATTCTTGAAGAACCCCGAGGTTAGTCCATCCGGACCAGGCGCCTTGTTGGGGTTTAGTTTAAAGAACATGACCCTAATCTCCTCAGCTGTAGGGACAACGATCATCTGTTGGGCACAGATGTCAGATACTTGAAAGCCCGTCAGCTCAGTGAACCATTCCGGAGGAGAGTACACAGAGTATCTGGAATGCGTTAAAGGTGCTAGGACGCTCCGAAATGAGTGACAGCCAGAATGCTCATCTCTATAGGGTCGGTGATCCAAGAGCCAGTAGGGGAGAGAAAGGCTCTGATAGCGTTATAGCTAGCACGCACTTGACAAATCCGGTGGAAGTAAGCTGTGTTAAGATCGCCTTCACTCAACCAGTTTATTCTAGACTTCTGTCTAAAATAACTCTCCTCTATGCTTCGCACGAAGGTCCATTTAAAGTGGAGCTCTCTCTCCGCCTCAAAGTTCTCCTCTGTTGGAAATTGTAACGCATGTACCTGCATACACTGCAACAAACGGTTAGCTTCACTCACCCTCTCTTCAATGTTTGAGAAATTCTCTCTATTTAAGTGTTTGAGCTCTCTCTCTTTAGTATTTTCAATCTCCAACACAATTGTGTTAACGTTTGACACTCAATTCCGCTTTGAAACCAGGAGTTTTGCACAGTCTAGAGAAACAGGAGATGACGGGTTAGGTAGTTTGGGAATTTAAAAGGTTTGGTTCCGGCTGTTGGAAGGGTGTAGGCTAGGTCAAGGACACAGGGGGAGTGATCAGAGAATAAGGGTGGGTGGAAGGTAGCTGTAGCGTGAGGGAAAGAGGAGATGGAGGGGCTGTTAACAAGCTGTCTATCTAGTTTCTTTGCAATGGGGTTCGATGGCGACTTATTAGACCAAGTATGAGTAGGTCCAAGAAATCGAAGATCAAACACACAGCTTGGATGAGGCAGTCCTGGAACTGATACATGAGGTTGTCAGGCCCAGAGCCATTGTTGTGGAGTGATCAGAGGGATAGAGAGCCTGATTAAAGTCTCCACCAACAAACCAACAGTTGTTTTCCATATCAAAAGTAGTAGCATTGTTCAGGAGTTCAACCCACAGGTCCGATCTCTCATCACTTAGATTCGAGGCATAAACAGCAGAATAGTAGATAGGCGTTGGGTTATTGGGAAGGGTGAGCATACAGGTGATACACTGACGAGATTCCGATAGGATACCGACTTTAACATGGTCTTTCCATATGAGGATGATACGGCCATCGGGATCTGACGAATGGTTAGAGTAGTAGGACCAGCCAGGGCATAGTCTAGACAAAAGGGGGTTCAAAAAAGGTTCTTTCACATGAGTTTCTAAGATTGCGCCGAACAAAGGCTTGTGACACTGTAACCAACTAACAAAAGGTCTATGTTTGGCCGGGTCGTTAATGCCTCGGACATTCCAAAAAAAGAGTTTTATACTCATTGAGAAAGGGTTTGAGGATCACTAGAAACTGGCAAATCCGAAGAAGCTAAAAGGGAAAAAAAGTTTTGGGTTAGGACTGAATTTACAGGGGCAGGCGGAGTTAAAAGAGGGTTAAGAAGGGTTTGAGGAGGATCAGGTGGCAAAACAGGGTTGATGGGAACATAATTTTTCTGGGAGGGCAGTGAGGGAAGTGGGAGAGGGAATGGGAGGGGAGGAATTGGCTGAAAGGAGGGCTTAAGAATAAAAGGATTGGGATTTGAGGAGCTAGGAGGGGATAGAGTAGGGGAGGATCTGGAACGCTTAAGCGAGGGTTTAGTGATAGGGGAGGGGGAGGAAAAAGAGGTATCCATAGGGGAGGGGATATGGGCAGTAAGACGGGTGGAAGAAGCCAAAGAGGTCACAGCTGTCTCAGAGCCTACTACTAGAGCAGCAGGGTCAGAAACAGGCACGGCAGGAGTAGAAAGAGTCCTAACAGGCTGATAGGTTAAGGTCTTTTTTCTTGATTGCTTTGACTTCTTAGGAGTGAAAAAATTTTCAGAGCCTCTTGCTTTAGCAGTAACTGAGTCAGTTCCATTCTCTTTTGCTGGAGCAGGGTCATTTGCAGGAGGAATGTACTGAAGACAATTTTTCAAAATGTGACCCATTTCATGACAGTGTGAGCATGTAGGAGGTACCCACGGGTAGTGGACAAAGACTTCAACGACCTCTCCGCTTTCACGTTCAAATTCAACGACAGAAGGTAGGGGCTGAGTTAAGTCTACTTCCACTTTAACATGAGACAAAGTTAAACTGACCATATTTCTTGTGAAGTCATCAGTCTCCTTAGGCTCTCCTACTAATCCATCAACTAGACTAAGACCCTCATTGTATCTTAGGTCAAGCGGGACACCGGTGAGGTGCGCCCAAATCATGATGGCTTTTAGCGGTGGAGCTGATAGAGAGGAAGCAGCAGACCATTGAGCTGTGTGGAACATGCTATCTCCAACATACCAAACACATTTGTCAAGAATCTTCTGCCTAAGGTATTCACTTTGGATTCTTACTATTGCAGTGCGATTCAGAGGGTTGTTATGGATCTCAAGTCTTCTACCTTTTCCCCATAGGTGGCTAAAGACACTTTGGATTTGGTTAAAAGGAGGAGCTTTTCCATTGAAGACACATATTATAAAATCCTTGTGGATGTCTGCTCCTTTCTGGAAGACAGAGTCAGGGATGACAATGCGTGGTCTACCAGTCGGAGAGATGGAGACAGGAGCAAACCTACGAAGAGTCTTATCCTCAGCTGCTCTGATTTTTTCCACAAGGGAAGGAGGAGTAGGGAGAGAGGGAGGATTAGGTTTGGGCAATAGTGGGGGGAGATTAGGAGGAGATAAGGAAGGGGCAGTAGCTGGATTTGTGTGCAAGGGGGATGAAGAAGAGGGGGGAAGGGTTGAGTAGGGAGGAGGTAAGGGGGAGTTAGCCACAGGGGTATCCATCGATTGAGAGGAAGCAGCAGATGAATCTATTTCTGGCAAGGGTTTTGCTGTTTCAGATAAGGATTTTACTGTTCCAGATAAGGTTTTGTTGAGGGGAACAGTTACTGCAGAACCTTCTAAGGTTTCCAATCTATTGACAGAGACAGGAGATGGCTCTGCAGCGGTAGTTGGGGATTTCTTTGGAATAGGCACCTGCGGAGCCACAGGGCCATAAGATCCGCGACGTTGAGAACGTTTCGAACCAGTTGGAAGTTGAGAAGAGAGAGAGGGGAAGTTAACAGGAGAAAGGGAGGAGCCAAGGTCAGGAGGGTCAGGCGGGTGGGAGACGGGAAGGGGTTCGCCAGGTGCAAACTCCGGTGGTTTCGCGGCGGAATCAAGGCCGGGGACGTTCCAAACGTTAGCATTGGGAAGAGCGTCAGAGAGAGATTGACATCAGATTTACTTACGGTGTGTTTTTCTTATTTTTAAAATTTTAAAATAGTTTTGAGTCATGTATCCTTTATTTATTGCACAATTCTTGTTTTAACTTTAAATTTTAGTTACTCAATTAAATAAATATTAGAAATTAATATAGAAATATCTAAGCGCAGACTCTGCTTATTGCCAAAGGGAACCGGAATTCGTAAACAAGGGGATATGTTTTCTTGGATTCTCTCTTTGTTTAGCTCTGACTCTAAACATATTATTTAGTCTATAAATTTTGGTGTATAAATCAAAATTCGTGGGAATGCATACAAAACTTCAAAACAGTTTTTAATAAAACTAAATGTCTGAGTAAAATAAAAAAAAGTAAACGCTTAATTCCAGACACTATTAATAGGTCATTTGTCTTCTTTGAAAACCAATGTTCATAGTTATGAAGTAGAAGATCAGTGCTGCAAAAGAAACGGTAATAGTTTAGGTTAAATTAATAAAACAAATTAGAACACGTAAATCCACTTACATCCAATGGTTTTTGGTCGAACACTTGAAGATGCACCGGTTGGTGTTACAACTACATAAAAGAATAGATATCAATATATCATCAGCATTTAAATAAAGTAAAGACAAGTTTGTGGACCAGTTGGTTCGTAGAACTGGCTGTTCTATAGGTCACAAACTAATAAATTTTGCAAGAAAAACTATATGTTCAATGTATGCATATTACATATGCACATTTCTATGTTAGTTCCTAAATTTATAATGGTTATAATTTAAACGTAAGAATGTTAAATCCAATATATGGTTATACTTTTTGGTATTTTGATTTATGAATAATGAAAAAAAGATAATGCATTAGTTGTGGTTACTATTTGGATTCAGTTTTCGTTTCTATTGCATATTAGAAGCGGAAAAAGAATAGTTTCTTTTTTTTTCTTTTAGTTTGTATCTAGTTAAACATCAATTTTCATAGAATTTTAGTGTCTACTAGATGTGTTTTTTTTCCGCTTTGATAAAAGTTTTTTAAATAGTACACAATGTTTCTGTTATCAAGTCACTATGCCCATATTAAATAATGTGCCTATTAGTTCGAATAAAGAGCTTTAGTGTTTTTTTGGATAAATCATGATATGATAATGCAAAACCGACCTGAATCACAGTTTGTGGTAGAATTGTGGTGGTCACATATGCAAACGTGCCTAAGCCCTCCACCATCAGCAGATTCATAGCCACAAGTACCGGAAGTTGCAACACACGCACGACAAAACGCATCACTCCCTTGTAGCTCGTACTTGACTCGTATTCCATAGGCCCAATCAGAAGGTCCTCTAAGCTTCAAGGGTGCGAGATTGTATGCACTACTGTATCCTTCACACTCCAACTTACTTAGATTTATCGCTTTTACTGATTCAAATCCAATCGCACAACACATGGGTGGACCCGACCCGGATGATAGGCTGGGTTGTCTATATCCAACCATATCCCATGCTGGGCACGACATGTATTCTTCACAGCTCATTCCAGAGATATTGTGACATGGTAATTTCTTTTCCGGAAATCCTAACAATAATAGTTGAAATTTAGTTTATCAACCGGCCCTATTCAACCACATTTAACCGGATTTGAAAGGAAAATTCCGGATGTAAATTCTTTATGATCCTATTATTTTATTGGTTAGTGGTTATGTTGTGTTAACCATAAATAAAGCTATAAACGTGTTGAAACGCCTGTGATTACATAGTTTAAAAATCATAAGCCAAATTTTTTAGATGTTCTTTAGAAACTTTAATCACATCTGTATGTTTTTTTATTTTTTTTACATCTGTATGTTAACATATATATATATATATATATTATATATATATATATATTATATCATATATTCTTAATAATATAAATATTATCTCAAAGTTAGATCAAACCCAAACCGAATACAAAATGAACCAAATCAATATTGCATCAAACCATAACGAACGCAAGCTCAAACTAAATTGTAAACCAGATTTTTTTTTTTTTTGTAAACCGGATCTAATCTAAAGAATGTAAGTAAATACTAATCGAAGTAATATATTTCAAAAAAAAAAGTATATGCTAATTGAAATATGTGTTGTAGTTTAAACTTACTAACCTTGAAATATAGGAGATTTGGGAGAACAACCGATCAACATAAAGACATTATCGGAGGTAGGACTGAAATAAGGAGCTCTCCAATCCTCAGCTTCAAAGCCATTGCCTCTGCCGCCAAGTACAATGGTTCCGCAATTCGACATGTGAGGATCATGCAGCGTTATCGACTGGTACGCGTAGTCAATATCCAACACTCTATAAGAACCTGAACTTATGTGAAACATCAACACATCATTCATACAAAACAAGAGATCTCTATACCCTGGATGCCCACATCCGTTCCGGATTCCAAACGGATAATCAACCGTTATATTTCCACAGTATGATCGACACGCGCCCACCAAGCAAACCTCTGAGATTACTATGACTGTCATCAACATAATCAAGATTTTCATTTTTTTTGTTCCTCTGTTTGGTTGTGTAAAATAGAGAGTGATGTTGTGATGTAGAGAGTAAAGAGTTAGTTTATATCTGAAAGATTGCTTAAAGCTTAAGAGATTCTTTGCTTGTCTGAACAATAAAGCTAAACTCCTGCACTTTTTAGTCCACATGATCAAGGTATCTCTTATAAACACGAAACATATTACAAGAACCATAAAGTCATCCTCACTATATAATACTACAGCATTTAAATTAGCTTACAGGCTACGCTTGGGGTTTATAAGATGTTCGGTTCCTCTTGTATTTCCAGAACTCGTCCTTCTTCCCTCTAGGCTTCGCTTCAACACGACCGAACTTGCTATTAATAATACCAAGTATAGCATTTTTATCTTTTCTGTTCTTTGTCTTTGCCTTGTCTTCAAGAATCGCCCGAAGTTTCTCATATGACCTCGGGTCTGGTACTTGCCCGCTTTTAACCATCATCTTGTGGTAAAAGAATGCTCTTTTGAAGTCTCGGACACGGACAAAAGCGTAGATCATGGTTGAATACGTGATGGAATCAGGTTTCAAGTTAAGAGCAGCCATTTCTTTCAACAGCTGCGGCAGTTTCGAATCTTGTCCTCCCCTTGCGTAACCATTCATCAGCATATTGTAAGTCATAACAGCCGGCTCCAAACCCATTTTACCAAACTCTGAAACAACATCCCTCGCTTCAATGTAGCGGCCTTGTTTCGCAAACCCATCTACAAGAGTGTTGTACGTCACTCGTGTCCCTTGTATTTTCTCTCTCAGCATTAGTTTCCAAATCTCCATCAGCTTTTCTACATCACCACACCTTCTGAACGCATCTAGAAGCGATGTGTACGTCTCAACCGACGGTTTAATCCCTTCTTTACACATCTCTTCAAACGAAGCATAAGCTTTCTCGTGCCACCCGCTAACAGAGTAGGCATGGATAAGAGCAGTGTAAGAATGTGAAGTAGGTTTCAAACCTACTCTCTTCATCCGCAGGAAAGCATCAGCAGCCATATCGCTCATCTTCTTCGTCCTACCGTACGCACTAATCAAACAAGTATAAGATTTCACATTAGGCTCTAAACCCAAACCCTCCATCTCATTCAGAAGCGTCTCCACGATATCAGGCTGCATCCTTCTGGAATAAGCATCCATAAGAATGTTATAACTCGCAGATGTTGGCTTCAACCCTTTACTCCTCATCTCAGCGAAAAGACCTTCCACTTCTTCTATCTGGTTGGACTTGTTGTAAGCATCCATCAACGTGTTGTACACAACGGTGTTCGAACGTATCCCTCTCTTCTCCATCTCAGTTTGTATCACAAGAGCTTCTTCTTTAAGCCCTTCGTCGCAAAAGGATTTGACAAGGGCGCCGAAAACATCCTGACTCCAACAACAAACACCTTTCTCGCTCATCTTCTCGAATACCTCCCAAACTTGCTTCGCAGTTCGTCCTGCTCTCCTCAACGTCGTGATCATTACAGCACATGTTACATTGTCTGGAACCACATTGATCTTATCCATGGACTCATACACTTCCAAAGCATCATCATACCTAATTAAAAAATTAGAAGATATGAATTTTAATCAAAAGGATACAACTTTAGATTCTCAAGAGCTGAATCATCCAATAATCCGACACTCACCGCTAGTCTGGACCCACCTCCGTGGGTGCCATGATACACCGGGTTATTCAAAAAAAAAAAATCATGGTACAAAGGAAGTACCTTTGAGAAGCAGAGAGTGCAGAGATGGCGGCATTGTAGAGACGAACATCTCTGAACTCATTCTTGTCAGGTAGATTACGAAGAAGAAGGAGAATGGTATCGGCCATTCCTTGTCTCCCGAGCAATGTAAACAAGACAGAGGAAGCACGAGGCGAAACGAGTGAGGGGTTGTTCTGGAGAGTCATCCACTCGTGGAAATACAAACAAGACTTGATGAAACCAGATTCGCCCAACATGACTAATGCCTCCACGCACTCTCTTTCGCTGACCTTGCCTTGGAAACATGATAACATCTCTCCTAGGGTTTGATTCTCTCTCAGATTCTTGGCTGTTTCCAGGATTTCGAGAGCGATGTTGTTGTTGTTGTGCACACCAGGTGTTTGTTGGTTTGCCGCAGAGACGGGGTTTGTTGGTTCGGGATCCGGGTCGGAGAAGTCGGAAGCTAGGTGCCATGAGGTTCGACGGTTCTTCTGGAGGGAGAATTTGGATTCTTGAGGAGGGTCCTCTCCGGTTGAAGTTCGTGACTTGAAGAATTTGAGAATTGGATCTTCTTCTTCTTTTTCTTCTTGGATAATAGTAGTTGGATTATGTGGTTCGGGAACATATTGTGGTGGTGGGTCGTCGAAACATGAGAGGAAAATGGGAGAAGGTGAGGAAGGGGAAGAAGCGGAGAGAGAGATGGAATTTCGACAGAGTGAAGAGCGGAGAAGTAGATAAGGTTCAGGGGCCTGACGTCGGTGAGATAGAGAAAACCAAGTATAAAAGGATTGGGTGGCTAGAGAAGAAGAAGACGCCATCGACATGGCTCTAGCCTGAAATCTCGTATATATATGTAGAGGGTTGTAATAGACACTTCCCACATCTATCTAGCGGATCAACCCACTCTCAGTGGAAAGGGAACTTTGCGAAAAGACAATCTTACCCTTCAACTTATTTTAACTAAACCAACAAGATTTTGATCCGTTCTTTTTAAGGATGGATATATTTTTTGTTTTAAATTTAATTTTTGATATTTATTTCTTCTTTCTTATTATATTTGTATTTTTAATCATATTTGTATATAAATTTTAATCAAAATATATTTTATTAAATAATAGCAATTTAAAAATTAATCTGGTATACACACAGTTAAGACTAGATTGCGGGTCGAACTCGCCCCGCTGACCGCCAACCCGCGGGTTTTTAATTTTGTTTTGGTTGAAAAATATGATCTGCACAACCCGCAAACAAATAATTTTGTACCCGCATCCGTTCCGCTTAATTTTGTGGTTGTCCGCAGGTTATATACATATCTTAAAAATCATTATTTAATTTAATTACTATAAAATTATATCTATAATAAAAGTTTTATACATGATTTTAATTTTAAATTATTATTTTTAAATTCCTGTATTTTAAAATAGTTGGACCAATAATAATTAGTTAGTGAAAGGGTCCAACAACTTGGGTCCAACAACCTTTTTAAGTAGATTTTTTGGTAATGATTCCCTTTTCATAGTATAGATATAGTTTGTTTAGCTTGTTTGTGTAGATATTTGAAAGAAAATGAATCAATTTTCAAATCTTGTTAGATTGTTTGTGTAGATATTTGAATAATTAATTTTTAAAAATTAATATTTGAAATTTTATTTATGTAGTTTTATAATATACTTTCAGTATCAGCGGCGGGTATACTATTTTAAACTAAATAAAATGTTTTAACTTAATTTAGTTTTGTTTTTGTATAATAATTTCGGTAACGTATGTTTTCAAATAAAAACACGTACATAAACCGTCTGCAGTATTATTGGATGTTGAGATATAATCTAAATTATAAAAAGCTAAGAATTTCCATATTATATAGTATTAGCTTGATATAAAATGTATTATATAGTTTTGTAACAATTACAATATCAATACATCGATAATATTGTAAAAGCAAAGATGTGTATCGAACAAATTATTATTTTTTATCAAATTTGAGAAAATTAATTAATATTTTAAAATTATGATCTAAAATCCAGACTTGAGATGTCTATGACAAAAATATGTATACCTATACAAAGGAAATATGCATTTATTAGTGTTTCTTTTTGTCGTTCATATTAATATTAATATTTAAATCCTAAATAGGTCAGCATATACATATATACAAATTAAAAGACAATCTAAAGTCTAACAAAAAGAAAATATAAGCAGCATTAGCTGAAACTACACACATGTATTCTATTTCTTCTCTTTCTGCGTGAGAATGACGACACTTTATCGTCTTTGATGAACCTTGATTTCCTAGAAAAGGATGTGAAACAAACGCTGACAGCCTGAGATCACTACGATGAAATGTGTGTATGCATGTATGGTAATAGTGTAGTTTGGAAACATTTAATTTTGACATTTAGGTAAAAAATGTATGGGTAATAGATTTTGAAATCGTGTAAAATAAATATAAAGATAATAAATGATGAAATGCATAAATATAAGAACTAATCGTGGATGGCTTAGCATATTTATAATATAGAATGTAAAACCAAAAAAAAAAGGAAAGAGTCTAAAACAACTTTATAACGTAGATTTATCAAAACTCCTTCCCTTTTAATAAAGCAGATTTTTTGTTTATAGTTAGACAGCTTATTCATAAACTTTTTATCTATACCAAACCCTTCATTCACATCACTAATCAGTTGTCTTTTATTTGTTCACGGTTTTTAATTTTTACAGTTTTTAGAACTTTCTTTTGTTCACTCTCAAAAATCATTTCCTTATGAAATTAAAAATGCACCCAACCACGTTTTATATTTGAAAGTAGAGATGTCAAACAGGTTGATCCGTCCCGTCCCGTCCCGTACTGCAGCGGGCTCATCTCTTTGCGGGTCACGGCGGGTCAGGCCCGCGCGGGCTGCGGTCTCCAAAAGGTCGTCCCAAGCCCGTACTGCAAATTGCACACTCCTTTACGGGCTGTCCCGCGGGATATACGTTAATGTAATATATCCGATCATGCTTGACACTGCAGGCCGCTCCAGAACACTTCCTGATGCTGCATGTTGCTCTAAGATGCCTCAGGCTGCTCCCCTACATAACCAAGTTCACATAACTAATATACATGAAATGTCTACAATGCAAATTCTTCAAAATTTGTTATATATTATGCATATTTTATCTATTAAAGGTGCATATAGAACATGAGATGATTATATATATATATATATATATGAAGTCACAACCAAACAAAAAGTGCATGTAAAAATGAGATGTTAATGTATATTCTATTCTATTGATGTAACAAGATAATAATGATAAGTAACGAGAGAACATGAAGAATAAAATACATATCGAAGAAGGCTCTAATCAGTAACAAGACTAACTCTTTCAGCTGAACGACATCATTGTTATAGAATTAAATAGCTTAGTCGATCAAGGCTCTAACCATAGTTTATTCTCGTTACCGCTTTGATCAGAGCTTAGTCTTGTTCAATAAAATAGTTATAGTTAATTTTGTCACACTCAAACATATTTACATACCAATTAAAGATAATTTCAGAATATGTTTTTCATTAGCTTATAATTCCTAAGTTCATAACCAATTTTTTAGTTTTAATGAATAAAAACTAAATATAATCAAACACCAAATCTAAGCTGCTAATCCCAAAATTAATTAAAAAACACCAAACTAAAACACTAATGGAGCTCAAAACATCATCGTCGGAGCTCGAATCATCATTGCTGAAGCTTTTTCTTTTTTCGGAGGAAAGTCATATAAATTACCTTTTTCACTCTTTTTATTTTTTTGAGGTAAAACAAGAATTGAAAAGGAAAAAATGCGGATCTTTGTAATCCCGCAGACCCGCATCGTCCCGTCCCGCAAAAGACCCAGTCCCGCAAAGACCCGTCCCGCAAAGCCCGCTAATTTGCGGGTCTATAAAATCTCGGTCCAATCCTGTCCCGCGACAGTTCTTTACGGGCCAGACCCGCGGTCCAAGTCCATGATTGACATGTCTATTTGAAAGTGATTTTCATCGGAGACGTTTTGCAAATCACTGTTGATTTCGGCTGAAAGAATCATAACCCTAACCTGAGTGTTTTATTACGCATGTCGTGTGCTCTTGTGACTTAGAAATGGAAATATAACAAATCGAAGGCCAATTTCCTTCTGTTAGTGTTGATTTTTGTGAGATTTTCAGTAATTTATCTAGGAATTATTGTTTATTATTCTCTTTGTTTTTATTACGCTATGATCTAAGTAAAATGGAAAAATATAAATATACAGAAATAAATATTTTATTATATTTCATTAATGATATGCTAAACCATATATATTTTGCCATTTCAAGAAATGATTTCTTTTTCCCTATGGCAATATTAAAACACAATATTATTTTCATGTTTTATTTTTCAGATATTTTTGTAAAACTTATTGATAAATTTGCATAACATTTTAATACTTTTCCCTTTAATTCTTTTATTCTTCTTCTTTATTTATTATTTCTTATTTTGTTTTCCTTTTTCAAATAATTTTGTTATTTTCACTTATTACACTCACACACACACACATATATATATATATAGCAATCTAATTATAAAGATGGACATGAAATTTGATGAACAATGTGCACAAAAAATTAAATTATGAAAAAAAGAAGGTACATGAATCTTGTTTTCACGAATCTTTTGGACGGTTCCCACATCGATGACTGGAGTTCTTCCTGTAAAGAATTTGGTAGCAAAAATACCTTGTTTTCGTCGGACGATTCAATACTTGGAGAGGGATCTCCGTCCATAAATAACAATGCCTTAACCGCGGGATCACCTATGTGTCAACCATAGTCACAGCAAATTACTTCAGCAATAACATCCCCAAGTATATCTCTTATTTGGTCAATATATACCTCTGCACAAATTTAGAGAATGAATTAAATAAAACAACATATGCTGATGGAAAGTTAAAAAATTAGGTGTTAAGCGTCAAAACCACTGCAAAGTCCCACCAGTACAACATCAAGATTTTGTGATACTGGTCGGAGTTTGTGGTGGTAACGACTGGAGAGAACGGAGATGGCTATATTCCAGCGGTAAAAGGGCTTGATACTTTCACGAGTGAGATTGTGCATTCGAGTCAGTACAGTGTTAACATTCGGTAAAAATGTTCTTATGGTGGGAGGTGGAAATTCTGGTATGGAAATCAACTCTGATCTTAATAACCTGGATGCTAATACGGTGGTTCTGATTACAACTTAAACGATTAAACTAATTAATGTCGCTTTATTTTTTAATTATTAATTTGTGAATGCGTGAACGTTAAAGCTGCAAAAAAAATTTGCATGTTAAATTGTGGTTTAGATTTTGTTTATTCCGTGTGAAATAGTTACTAATATGCCTCTCAAAAATAATTGTTGTTTTATCTATTCATGGTTAAAAACTCGTTTGGATTATTGAGTTTTAAGCTCTATAGACCATAGTATCTATGATCTATGGCTAGCTTAGTACAATATGATTTTTATCAATATCTTTCGTTTCTTCAACTTTAACAAAGAAACCAAATATTGTAATTCTCAAAAATAAATAAACGCTTAATAATTAACTCTGTAACATTATTAATTTTTGTTTTGTTACCATATCACTACAAGAAAACAGCATTTTGGCGAGGAAAGTTAACGAGGAAATATAATCCTCGTAAATGTACGAGGAACTTACGAGGAATTTACAACGAAAGAAATAAACCTCGTTATTTTCTCGTAAACTAACGAAGATAACATTTCGTCGTAAAGCCCACGTAACTTTACGTGGTCTTTACGAGGAAATACATTTTCCTCGTCAAAACCACGTAAAGCTTGCATTATCTTTACGAGGAAAACTGGAAATATAATTTCCTCGTTAAATCAACGTAAATTTACGTCACCTTTACGAGGAAATGATATACGTGAACTTAACGAAGAATTTTAAAGCACGTTTTTTTTTGCTACCTACCTTTTCCTCGCAAATTCATCGCAAAACTTCAACTACCAGATTCGAAAATTTTCTATAAATATGGAAGTTTCAACATCATTTTAAACACACCAACAAGAAAAAAAAAGAAAAACGTGAAAGGAAAAAAATGTCAGGCTCTGGGAATGTCTACGAGTTGCGGAGGTGGATGTATATGCATAGAGATGCTAACGGGAGAGTGACGAAAGAATACATTGCGGGACTGGAGACATTTATGCATCAAGCAGATTCCACACCGCTCGCCCTAGAAAGCGGTAAGATGTTCTGTCCATGTCGGAAATGCAACAATTCGAAATTGGCAAATCGTGAAAATGTTTGGAAGCATTTAATAAATAGAGGTTTCACGCCAAATTACTATATCTGGTTTCAACATGGAGAAGGTTATAATAATTATGATCAGAATGAAGCTAGTAGTAGTAATAGCAATTTTCAGGAAGAACCGGTTGCTCTTCATTTGCATAATGAACCTAGTTACCATCAGGAGGAGCAGATGGTAGATTTTGATAGGGTTCATGATATGGTAACTGATGCATTTGTAGCTCATGATGAAGATGAAGAACCTAACATAGATGCAAAAAAGTTTTATGAAATGTTAAATGCGGCGAATCAACCACTTTACAGTGGTTGTAGAGAAGGTCTCTCTAAATTGTCGTTGGCTGCTAGAATGATGAATATTAAAACTGATCACAATCTACCGGAAAGTTGCATGAATGAATGGGCAGACTTGTTCAAAGAGTATTTGCCGGAAGACAATGTGTCTGCTGATTCTTATTATGAGATTCAGAAACTGGTGTATAGTCTTGGGTTGCCTTCGGAGATGATAGATGTTTGCATCGACAACTGCATGATCTACTGGGGAAATGATGAGAAGTTAGAAGAATGTCGATTCTGCAAGAAGCCACGATTCAAGCCGCAAGGACGGGGACGTAATAGGGTACCGTACCAAAGGATGTGGTACCTACCAATTACAGACAGATTGAAAAGATTGTACCAATCAGAGCAGACTGCTGGAAAGATGAGATGGCATGCCGAGCATACTCAGACGGATGGTGAGATGACACATCCATCAGATGCAAGAGCCTGGAAACATTTTAACAAAGTATATCCGGAA